>NC_053438.1:33696189-33785999 GCF_007990345.1 Gossypium hirsutum | reverse complement strand
TCGAAGATCGATCTGGCGGCCAAAGGAAAGATGTCGATCAATCTTTAATGTCGAATAGGGCTGGAAACAAAACAAGAACAACAAATAGATTAGATAAAGATTCGGCACAAGCAGAATTAAAGAAAAGAAATTGAACAGAAAATAATTTAAAGATAAGTCCTAAGAAGCCTTGAAATCCCGAAAGACTTCACAATTCCCTTCAAACGACTCTAATCTCCCCTCCAAAGAATATCAATGGCAAGAAGAAGGTTGAAGATGGCTCCCACAATCAAAAGATTGTTAAAACAACTTCTAAAGAAAACTCAAGAGAGAATTCTTGGAGAAAACCTCAAAGAAAATTCTGCACTCAACAAATCTGAAATTTCAATAAATTCTAAGTAGTGAATACAAGGGTGGCGGCCATGCCTTTAAATAGGCCTTAGACTAATCCTAATCTTATTAGAAAACTTAAAATTAAACCTAATTAATAAAAATAATAGGCAATTCATCCATGCACTTAAATGGACTATTTTGGGCCGAATTTTAACATGTAACATTCCTAAAGCCTAAAATTTAAATTAACAATTAAAATGTCTACAAATTGGGCCCTTTGATAATTTGGCCTGATTTTCAACTAAATATGGGTGTACTTCTTGATTGGGCTTGGAATATTCTTATTGGGCCTTGCCTTCAAGAACTTGGGCTTGTGATCCATCTTTTACCGAAATTGAGTCGTTGATGCTCGTGACGGAGATCCAATGTGCTTTGGCTGCAAGATTCGGTTTCTTGAACCAAGATTTCCTAGATTTGAAATCTTGATTTTCTTGATTCTTGAAATCGCTCCAAACAGCAAAATTGGGCCAAGATTCAGTTTCTTGATTTTCTTGAAAACAAGAAAGTGAATCTTGATTTTCTCGTTCTATTGTGTACGCGTCTAAGGCCTTGCTAACGAACTCCTGAATGGACCCATTTAGTTTGGAATCATTTTTCGGGCCTTTGATCTTGTTATTGGGCCTTGTGGTAATTGAGCCCATCACGTTCTTGAACATGGGTTGGGCCTTTGTGACTTGTATCATTCCCCTTCCTCAAAAAGATTCGTCCTCGAATCTGAAAAATTAAATGGGGGCAAGTCAGCCACATTAAAGTAGAACTTACATTGTACTCACCAGGTAAATCATTTTATAGCATTATCGTTGATCAGCTCGAGTACTTGGAAAGGCCCATTGCCCCTTGGGTCCAACTTGGTCTTTCGTTTTGTAGGAAATCGTTCTTTCCTCATATGGACCAAACCCAATCTCCGGGTTCTAAGACAACCCGTTACGCCCTCGTTAGTGGTAATGACCCAAACCCAATCTGTTCGCCATCTAAACTAACAATGTGTTCAAGTGGTAATGGCGCAAGATCAAGTACTGTTAGTGGGTTAAAACCATAAACAAGTTCAAATGGAGAATAACCAGTTGTAGAATGAATTGATCTATTATATGCAAATTCAACAAACGGTAGGCATTCTTCCCAATTTCTAATATTCTTTCCCACAACAGCTCGTAATAAAGTCCCTAAGATCTGATTAACTACTTCAGTTTGGCCATCAGTTTGGGGGTGACATGTAGTGGAATAAAGTAATTTCGTACCAAGCTTACCCCACAATACCTTCCAAAAGTCGCTAAGGAATTTGACATCTCTGTCAGCAACAATTGTTTTAGGGATGCCATGAAGTCTTACCACCTCTTTAAAGAATAAGTCTGCCACATGTGTAGCATCATCTGTTTTGTGACAAGGAATACAATATGCCATCTTTGAAAACTTGTCAACAATAATAAATATACTATCTCTTCCTTTCTTAGTTCGAGGCAAACCTACAATAAAATCCATGGATAAATCTACCCAAGGTGAAGTAGGAATCGGTAAAGGAGTGTAAAGGCCATGAGGCATTACCTTAGATTTTGCTTGTTTGCATGTAATGCACTTGGAACATACCTTTTCGACATCCTTCTTCATATGTGGCCAATGGAAGTGTTCTTGCAGTATATCTAGTGTTTTGGCCACTCCAAAATGTCCCATTAAACCCCCACCATGGGCCTCATGAATGAATAAGTCTCTCATGGAACACTTTGGTATGCATAACTTGTTTATACGAAAAAGAAAGCCATTTACAAGATAAAACTTTTCAAAGTAGTATGTCCACAATTCTTATAGGTATGGCCGAAATCAGCATCATCATCATATAGCTCCTTAATATGTTCAAACCCTTAGACTTTAGCATTCAATGTAGTTATTAAAGCATATCGGCTAGACAAAGCATCCGCAACTACATTATTTTTACCTGTTTTATATTGTATCGCATAAGGGAATGTTTCAATGAATTCTACCCATCGGGCATGCCGTTTACTCAACTTACCTTGTCCCTTTAACCATTTAAGGGATTCATGATCTGTATGTATGACAAACTCATTAGGCAGCAAATAATGTTGCCATACTTGAAGTGTACGAACCAATGTCAATAGTTATTTATCGTAAGTCGAGTAGTTTAATTGTGCACCATTCAATTTCTCACTAAAATAAGCAATAGGTTGCTTATCTGCATTAAAACAGCGCCGATTCCAATTCCTGAAGCATCACACTCAAGTTCAAAAGTTTAGAAAAATCAAGTAATTTAAGAAGAGGAGTAGAACATAACTTAGCTTTTAGGGTCTGAAAAGCTTTTCTTCAGTTTCACCCCATTTGAAACCCACTGATTTCTTTATAACCTCTGTCAATGGGGCAGTAATAGTAGAGAAATCTTTCACAAATCGTCTATAATAACTAGCTAAACCATGGAAAGATCTCACCTCAGTTACCGATTTAGGAGTCGGCCACTCCTTGATTGCCTTGACTTTGTCCTCATCGACATGAATACCTTGAGCACTAACTATGAACCTAAGAATATTAGTTTATCACAATAGAATGTGCATTTATCAAGGTTGGCAAATAATTTTTCAGCTCGCAGAATATCCAAAACGGTTCTAACATGGAAACATGATCATCTAATGACTTGGAGTAAATTAAAATATATTAAAGTAAACTACTACAAATTTACCCAAGTGGAGCCTTAAAACATGATTCATTAATCTCATAAATGTACTAGGTGCATTAGTAAGGCCGAAAGGCATAACTAACCATTCATACAATCCAAATTTTGTTTTAAAGGCTGTTTTCCATTCACCCCTTCCCTCATTCGAATTTTATGATAACCGCTTTTTAAATCAATTTTAGTAAATATATCTGAACCATGTAATTCATCAAGCATATCATCAAGTCTAGGAATTGGGTGTCGATACTTTACCGTTATTCTGTTGATTGGACGGCAATCAACACACATTCGATACGTACCATCTTTCTTTGGTACCAATAAGACAGGAATGGCACAAGGGCTTAGGCTCTCATGAATGTACCTTTTTTCTAGTAACTCCTCAACTTGCCTTTGCAATTCCTTTGTCTCCTCGGGATTGCATCTATAGGCTAGTCGATTTGGGATTAAAGCTCCAGGTACTAAGTCAATTTGATGTTCTATCCTCGTAAGGTGGTAAACTTTAGGGGCCTCACTAAAACATCCTCATAATCCTACAAAGAACTGAACATACTAGGCAATTTCGTTAATGTTAGATAAAGATAAATAATTTTGCCTAAACCTCACAAGGATACAAGACTGTTTATGAGTAGGGCTCTCCTCACATCTTTTTTGTTGCAAAAAATTTTCCCGCTCATTTTACACTTGTGATTCACTCACTTTGGCTTGTTAAATTTGACTTTTTCCACTATTAGCCACTTTTCCCTCTATCTTTGTACTTGCCTTTCTCCTTACCCCTCACAAATTTCATCATTTTCAATTGATCTTTATATACATCAGTAGGATTTAAGGAGAAAAGTGAATTTTCTACCTTTAAACACAAGGGAGTATCGATTAAGTTTACCTGGTGTGTAACATCACGATCAAATTGCTGAGGCCGTCCAAGGAGCAAGTGTCCCGCATGCATTGGGACTACATCACACCATACTTCATCCCCATAATTCCCGAGCTTAAAAGTGACCAAGGACTATTTCGTAAATTTAACTTCAGAACATTCATTAAGCCACTGAAGGTGATATGGCTTAGGGTGTTTGGTACAAGGCAACTTTAAAGAATCCACCAAATAGCTACTCACTACATTCGAGCAACTCCCACTATCAATAATGAGTGAACATAAGTTACCTTTAATAAAACAATGAGAATGAAAAATATTGGTCCTTTGGTTATCATCATCTTTCATCTGAATGTTAAGGGTTTGGCAAACTACAAGGCATTGAAAATCAGCAAAGTCCCCTTCTTTTGGTGGTTCGACCAACTCTTCACCATTATCACTATCATCCATAAGTTCTGGCATGTCTGGATCTGTTTTATCAGAGTCGAAAGTGTACTCACCATTATCTTTCAGAAGAAGTAATCTCGTGTTAGGGCATTCCCTACTATAATGACCACGCCCTTTGCACTTGAAGCATTCAATCTCACGAGTCCTCTTCACACTCGAATCACCGAAATTGGGCTGCTTAGAAGGTGTTTGTGTTTTAACAGGAGCCCCTTTTTTCCAATCTGATTGCTTACATCCATTACTCAAAGTAGACTTATTAGTAACAAAAGGTGATTTTGAACTCTAAAAATCAGAATTGGAATTGTTACCTCGGTAATATTGTGAAGTAGAGAAGGAACCAAACCTTTGTTCCTTTAGTTGTTGCTCGATCTCAATGGCTTTATGAACTGCTTCTTCCAAATCAATGTAAGTTTAGAGCCTCAATGTATTAGCTATCGGCCTGTTCAAACCATCAATAAATCGAACCATAGTTGTTTCCTCATCCTCCTCCACATTAGCTCTCTGAACGAGCATCTCCATCTCCTTAAAATATTCATCCACCGTCCTACTACCTTGAACAAGTCTTCTCAGCTTTGTTTTAATTTCACTATAGTAGTGAGGTGGAATAAACCTTTTACGCATAATCTGTTTCAACTCATCCCATGTCGAAATCTAACCTTCATAATTCCAATGACGATTTACCCCAAGTTGAGTCCACCAAAGTGGCTGTTCAAGTTCTTTTGAGTTACAATTAAAGGGGCTGTTAAAAAAAGGAGCTTAAAGATCATTAAAAGGAGTTTTTAAAGAGCATTTTATGCCCTTTAAAATTCAGCAGCAACTCTTCCACTTCCAGCCGTTTTTTAGAGCTTTTAAGAGAAATTAATCAAGCCTTTGAATGTCATTAAGGAGCTGGTAAGAGATGGTGTCTATTCAACTAGCCAAGGACAACTCAAGAGTCATTTTCTAAGCCATTAAAGACATTCAAATCAGCTGAATTAAAGTGATTTTATGGAAGGAGTTATTTGGTTCAAAGAATAAGAAAAGACATCAGTTTTTTATGGCACATTAAGTGGATGTTTTTGACCATTCGGTTACCTTGTTCTAGCATTATAAATAGATGTAATCAGCCATAGAGGGAACAACTTTTGCTGAATATAGATGAAATATTTGAATTGTGAGCTATCCAATTCTCTTTGTTCTTTCGGAATTGATTTGACTTATCAAGCATAGCTTGTGGCGTCCATCTTTTCTTTGTTGCTGAACTTATCACCTTTGGTGTGGAGTTCAATATACCTTTGGTTCCTATCATAGTTGATAGTGGGTCAAGGTTCCTTTCCTGTTTCCTTTAACCGAAAACACCTAAAGACCATTTTGAGATTCGGGTCAACAATTCGTTATTGTTGGTTCATTTTCTGTCTTAGCCAATTAATTTGTTATTGTTTTCTCTTTATTTTGTTTATTACCTTTGTTTGAAGCCATTATCTCTATTTTGTTTCATTTTAAAACCGAAACGAATCCATCCTTACTCAATTCACGATTGGGCAACACATACGACTCAAAACATCACGAGACGAGTTCGTATCAAATTGGTATCAGAGCTAGAGAATTTGGAGTAAGAATCGACATTGTCGGCAATACGGTATAGTAGTTTCTTCAAAAAAAATTTCAAAAAATCAAAAAAAATTCAAAAAAAATTCAAAAAAAAATTGGTTTCCATTCAAACTCAAGAGATTGGATATCAAGTTGAAAAAAAAATTTCGTGAAAAAAAAAATTCGTGAAAAAAATTTTTTCGTGAAAAAAAGAAGAAGCTAGTTTTGAAATTTTGTTGTTGTTTGCTGCCCAAATTATAGTTATTACTACCTTCTACTATTTCGCCAGATCCAACCTTTCATTTCTTGATTCAAGCCTACTTT
This sequence comes from Gossypium hirsutum, assembly GCF_007990345.1. Taxonomy (NCBI): domain Eukaryota; kingdom Viridiplantae; phylum Streptophyta; class Magnoliopsida; order Malvales; family Malvaceae; genus Gossypium; species Gossypium hirsutum. Next base: position 33,779,742 of record NC_053438.1, on the reverse strand, counting down.
CCTTTGTCCTACAATATTCTTACCAAGCCCAAACATCAAGGTTGTAAGCCGACCTACAACAACTGCTTTTTAAGTTTAAATAATTCCTAAGAACTTAGAGAGGAGGAGTGATACGAGTCACAAAAGCCCAAATTCTTGAAGGCGAGGCCCAATAAGCAAATTCCCAGCCCAATCAAGAAATCCATCCATACTTAGTTGAAAATCAGGCCAAATTGTCAAAGTGGCCCAAGTTGTAAAGTTTTATTTTTATTTTTATTTATTTATTTATTTACTTAGTTTAAATTTTTATGTCAATATTCAGTCCAAGAGTCCTAGATAAAATGACCTTTGACCGAATTTCCATATTAAAATAATTAGGAGTTTTTTTTATTTTAGTTTTCTAATTAAATTAGGACTAGTTATAAGGCCTATTTAAAGGCATGGCTGTCCACCTTGTTAAACACTTATCATTATTATTAAAATTTCAGATTTGTTGAGAGCAGAATTTTCTTTGAGTTTTCTCCAAGATTTCTCTCTTGAGTTTTCTTTAGAAGTTGTTTTAACAATCTTTTGATTGTGGGAGCCATCTTCAACCTTCTTCTTGCCATTGATATTCTTTGGAGGGGAGATTAGAGCCGTTTGAAGGGAGTTGTGAGATCTTTCGAGATTTCAAGGCTTCTTAGGACTTATCTTTTAATTTCTTACTGTCAATTCTTTCTTTATTTCTACTTGTGCTGAATCATTATCTAATCTATTTTCTGTTCTTATTGTGTTTTCAGCCTTTTTCTATCCTAAGGAATCAGCCCAAAAATCCCCAATTTCTAGGGTTTTTCCATACTCTTTTTGGGTGAAATTAGATTGTCGAAATTTGGGGAAAACTATCTTGGTGTTCAATTGGGCAGAATCACAATCTCCTTGAGGGTTTCAAGAACCCTAACACTTATTTCTATTCTCAATTTGATTCTTTGCTGATTTGGGGATTTTATTTCAGATCTGGAAATTCAAAGTTCTAATCTTTTAATTTTTCTGTTTCGTTTCGGATCTGATTGTTTAGGGTTTTCGTAGGAGTTTCCCGTGACTTGGCAACTCGATCTTGGTCCGCGCGCAACCCCGTATCATTTGGTATCAAATTTTGGGCGTTTTGGGTGTTCTTGGTTGATTTCTAAACTGATCTCAATATTTTAAAGCAAAAACAACAGTTTTACCCAGAAAAATCTTTCAAAAAAATTTTATTTGAGTGGGTAAACGTTGTCAAATTGATCTGAAATTTTACATACATATTTGTGGCACTGTGATTGAATATAAAAAATTTATTCCTGCAAAAAATCAGTCAAAAAGTCAAAAAATCGAAAAAAAGACGAAATCCAATAAAAATTTAAAAAAAATTCAGCGGGTTGAGTTTGGTGCCAAAACTTTCTAGATCAAAAATTAAAAATTTAAGGACATTCGAGATTTAATTTTGTGATTTTTTGAGATCGGGAACACCTCGAACGAAGTTGTCAAGTTACTCCACAGTTTTTCGGGTTTTCTGTTTTCAGCAATTTTTATTGATTCTTAGCTGTAGGTTTTCATTTGTTTGCTTTTTATTATCCTTTTAAAATATCTAACACCTTCTTGTTTCTTGTGTTAGTAGGATTTAAACGTGTGCACAATCCTTCCTCGGTGCAACACGAATCACTTGGTGTCTCGTCAGTTTTTGGCATCCTAGTGCAAATTAGGATTCTTTGGTAGTTTGGTTCACACTCTCTAATTGGTTGATATAAACTCTGATAAAGAACTCACAAGATTGAATTCGACCTCATTGAGAATTTGATTTTTCTTTTTGAGTGATTAATGGTGAGGTTTGCTAACTTTTATTTTTGAGTGTTGAGTGTTTATTTTTTACAGGTTTTGAAGATGTCTAAAGGTGATAATAATGATGCACTTATGAAAGTCCAACAACAGTTAGACAGACATACTGCTGCAATCACACAAATAAATGCTACACTTCAAGCATTGAATACTACTTTGAATGAGGTACGAGTGAATCAAAAACATCAATATCAAGATCCAATTAAGGAAGATAGGGATAACCAGCCCCATAGGTGCAACCCTCAACGTGTCCCTAGAACGGATGATGATTGTCATGATCATGGACAATCATCTTTGGCAAAACAAAAGAGCGAGCAGCAACGAGAACATCTCTTTCATACTCTCTGCCACGTACAAGGTAAGCTTTGTAGAGTTATTATTGATGGTGAAAGTTGCTCGAACATAGCCAGCACGACGATGGTGGAAAAGCTTTGCTTAACCACTACCAAGCATCCACAACCTTATCAACTACAAGGGCTTAGCAACGAAGGCCAATTTAGGGTCACTCAACAAGTGCGCATCGCCTTTTCTATCGGTAAGTATCAAGACGAAGTTGTGTGCGACGTAATGCCTATTCAAGCCTGCCATTTGTTGCTAGGAGAACCGTGGCAACTGGATCGAAAAGTCACTCACGATGGTCGTACCAATAGGTATTCTTTCAAGCATCAAGGAAAGAAACTCACCTTAGTGCCGCTCACTCTGGAACAAGTCCATGAGGACCAAATCAAACTGAAAAATTCTGTTAAAACAAGTGAGGAAAAAGAAAAAGAGAATGAAAAAGAGCAAAAAGAGATTGAGAGTGAAAAAGAAATTGAAGAAAGAAGAGAAAATGAATTAGAAAAAGAAACAAAAGAAAAAGACATGGAAAGGGTAGTGAGGAATGTTTCCACTAACCAAGATATGAATTTTTCTTGTGTTGCTACTTTTCAGGTTCCCGAAAGATTGAAAGATAACTTTCAACTTCAATACCTCTCAAATGAAAGACGCTTTCATACGATCAACTTAGGCAAAGATGAAATCACACTACATGATCCCGAAGGTAAGCGAGGTAAGGAAATTTTAGAAACCGAGTCCAGTGCAGATTTGAAAATTATTGATAAAACTTTTGGTGACTTAGTTCTTAAAAGATCCCCTCATTTTGATCCGATTAATTGTTACTCTTCGATTGTGGTTGATAAAGTCATTACGAAAAGAAGCGTGATTTGTTATTCTCTTGATTTACCTTGTGTAAAATCCTTGAATTTGTCCAAATCTGTTTTGGAGAATAAGGTAACGAAATTTTCCAAATTTGTTTTCAATTTATATTCGTGCCTTAAACAGTTTATGTGGTTGTACATGAAGTTTGAGTTCCATTTGACAAACGTTAACTCAACAACGAAGATTCGACTACACTATGCCCCCGATGAGCGAAGGTTTGTTTTAAATGAAAAAGGTAAAATCGACCCTCATTCTTCTGCTTATCGAGGTAAGATGCTTGAAACCTTTGAAACAGTTTTGTACTCCTCGGATAGTGATAAAGATCGTGTTGATGAACACTTAGATCGAAACGTGCTTGACTGTCCTATTTTATTTATTGATGATCTATCTGTTTTGATGGTTGATAAAAAGATTCTTGTTTTTGATAATGCATGTGTGAGTGAATCTATAGACCGTCGATTAATGCATGGTATGATTATGCAACTCTGTGAACCATGTGAATCTTTTCAAATACCTACTTGTGACGATTATGTTTACCTTTTGATTTATTACTCGCAATTTATTCATGGTTTGTGGGAACAATGTGAGACGACTGAATGCCTTAAAACATGTCCATCTTTGTTTCAAATATTTGACGAGGCAGTGGTGAGTAAATTAGATTGTTTGCATGGTAATCTGAATCTGTCCATTCACATGCGTTATACCTGTTCTATTATGCTTATGATTGGACTACAAGCTTATTTCCGTTGCTATTTACTATCTCATGGCTATTCTTTTCAGTGGACTCAATTGCCATTAGTCCCGTTCGATAGAGGAAAGTCGAGTTCATTTGATTTTTCAGATTCGAGGACGAATCTTTTTGAGGAAGGGGGGAATGATACGAGTCACAAAAGCCCAAATTCTTGAAGGCGAGGCCCAATAAGCAAATTCCCAGCCCAATCAAGAAATCCATCCATTCTTAGTTGAAAATCAGGCCAAATTGTCAAAGTGGCCCAAGTTGTAAAGTTTTATTTTTATTTTTATTTATTTATTTATTTACTTAGTTTAAATTTTTATGTCAATATTCAGTCCAAGAGTCCCAGATAAAATGACCTTTGACCGAATTTCCATATTAAAATAATTAGGAGTTTTTTTTATTTTAGTTTTCTAATTAGATTAGGACTAGTTATAAGGCCTATTTAAAGGCATGGCTGTCCACCTTGTTAAACACTTATCATTATTATTAAAATTTCAGATTTGTTGAGAGCAGAATTTTCTTTGAGTTTTCTCCAAGATTTCTCTCTTGAGTTTTCTTTAGAAGTTGTTTTAACAATCTTTTGATTGTGGGAGCCATCTTCAACCTTCTTCTTGCCATTGATATTCTTTGGAGGGGAGATTAGAGCCGTTTGAAGGGAGTTGTGAGATCTTTCGAGATTTCAAGGCTTCTTAGGACTTATCTTTTAATTTCTTACTGTCAATTCTTTCTTTATTTCTACTTGTGCTGAATCATTATCTAATCTATTTTCTGTTCTTATTGTGTTTTCAGCCTTTTTCTATCCTAAGGAATCAGCCCAAAAATCCCCAATTTCTAGGGTTTTTCCATACTCTTTTTGGGTGAAATTAGATTGTCGAAATTTGGGGAAAACTATCTTGGTGTTCAATTGGGCAGAATCACAATCTCCTTGAGGGTTTCAAGAACCCTAACACTTATTTCTATTCTCAATTTGATTCTTTGCTGATTTGGGGATTTTATTTCAGATCTGGAAATTCAAAGTTCTAATCTTTTAATTTTTCTGTTTCGTTTCGGATCTGATTGTTTAGGGTTTTCGTAGGAGTTTCCCGTGACTTGGCAACTCGATCTTGGTCCGCGCGCAACCCCGTATCAAGGAGTGAGTGGAAAGAGGCAAGAGAGTGGTGAGTTTATTCGAGAGTATAAAAGCCAAGGAAGTGAGATTTCTTTGTGAGTGGATAGTGAGATTCTTTGTTGTGAGTTCATTTTAAAAAAAATATGTCACGAAGTCCGGAAAGAAATCAAAATGTGGAAGGAGGGTTCCGTCCCGTAAGAAATGTTGGAGGAGGAGTGCCAGATCTTACCCTTCAAGCAATTATGCGAGAGATGAAGCGATTATTTGATAGAAAACTTGAACCAATTGAAGATCGATTATATCGAGTCGAGAGACGAGAACAACGTGAGATGACTCCGGAAGATGCAAGACAAGAGCAAGAACGTCCAATTCAAGATCCTTATGAAGCAAGTGGACAAGAAAGTGATCACTCATCTGCCCAAAGTGTACGACGTTGAGGCCGTCAACGACAACGAGGTCCTAGAGATCGTGAACGACCAGATGACAATCTTAAGAATATCAAGATGACAATTCCACCATTCCAAGGTAAGAATGACCCTGAAGCTTATTTGGAGTGGGAAAAGAAGATTGAGCTTGTTTTTGATTGCCACAACTATTCGGAGAGTAAAAAGGTGAAACTCGCGGCAATTGAGTTTTCTGATTATGCCATAGTGTGGTGGGACCAGCTTGTAACTAGTCGACGATGAAATGGTGAAAGACCCATCTCTACATGGGGAGAAATGAAATCAGTCATGCGGAAAAGATTTATTCCATCATACTACCATCGAGATCTTTATCAACGACTTCAAAACCTTACTCAAGGAAATAGAAGTGTTGAAGATTATTATAAGGAGATGGAGATAGCGATGATTCGAGCGGATATCAAGGAGGATCGAGAGGCAACCATGGCTAGGTTCCTTGCGGGTTTAAACCGTGACATTGCCAACATAGTTGAACTACAACACTATGTTGAAGTGATGGACATGGTTCACATGGCGATTAAGGTTGAAAAGGAGTTAGTAGACCCTATGCCAATTCTTCAACCAACAAATGGAATCAAGGAGTCAACAAACCCCCTGTTAGAACAAAAGAGCCGACCGTAGCAGTTAAATCAAATCAACCAATTGGAGAGACAAGTCAAAATAAAAATGAGCAAGCGCCAAATCGCACGAGAGACATAAGATGTTTCAAGTGTCAAGGCCGAGGGCACATAGCTAGTCAATGTCCCAATCGACGAATTATGGTGATAAGAGCTGATGGAGAAGTTGAGTCGGAGGAAGAGGATGAAAATGAACCTGAAATGCCATCCGATGATAAAGATTTAGAGTTACCCGTTGAAGGAGAAATTCTTGTGGTGAAGCGTAGCCTCAGTATTCAAAGTGTTGAAACTAATCAACAAAGGGAGAATATTTTTCACACTCGATGCCACATTCAAGGCAAGGTATGTAGTATGATCATTGATGGTGGTAGCTGTACTAATGTAGCTAGTATTATGTTGGTGGAAAAGCTAGGTTTGGCTACAACTAAACATCCAACTCCATACAAGTTGCAATGGCTAAATGATGGAGGTGAGCTGAAAGTAACAAAACAAGCTGTGGTGGCATTTTCTATTGGAAAGTACCAAGATGAAGTGGTGTGCGATGTAGTTCCTATGCATGCGGGACATCTACTTTTGGGACGTCCATGGCAGTTTGATAGGCGCGTGATCTATGATGGTTATACAAATCGCTATACATTCAAGCATCAAGGCAAGAATGTAACTTTAACGCCATTGACTCCAAAGCAAGTGTACCAAGATCAATTGAAGTTGAAGGAAAAGATTGAAAAAGAGAGAGACAAGAAAAATGAAAAAAAGAAAGAAAAAATTGAGGGAGTGGAGGTAAAAGTACGAGAGGAACAAGAAAGTCAAAAAGAAATTGAGAGTGGTAAAATGAGCGTATTTGCGAGAGAAAAAGAGATAAGAAAATCATTGTTGTTGCATCAACCCTACTTGTACTTATGTACAAGGAATGCTTATTTGATGCTAACGAACTTGATAATTCTTTACCTTTGTCTATTGTTTCTTTGCTTCAGGAATTCAAAGACGTTTTCCCGAAAGATGTGCCAAGTGGATTGCCTCCTTTTCGAGGTATTGAACACCAAATAGACTTTATTCCCGGAGCTACAATTCCAAATCGACCAGCTTATCGAAGCAACCCAGAGGAAACTAAAGAGTTGCAACGACAAGTGGTGGAATTAATGGAAAAAGGCTATATACGGGAGAGTTTAAGTCCATGTGCGGTTCCCGTTCTGTTGGTGCCTAAAAAAGATGGTTCATGGAGGATGTGCGTAGATTGCCGAGCTATCAACAAAATTACCGTCAAATACCGACATCCCATTCCTAGACTTGGTGATATGTTAGACGAGCTTAGTGGAGAAAAATTGTTCTCTAAGATTGATCTGAAAAGCGGGTATCATCAAATTCGTATGCGGGAGGGGGACGAGTGGAAGACTGCGTTTAAGACTAAATACGGTTTGTATGAGTGGTTAGTGATGCCTTTTGGCCTCACCAATGCACCGAGTACTTTCATGAGGTTGATGAACCACGTTTTGAGGTCATTCATTGGTCGTTTTTGCGTAGTTTATTTTGATGATATTTTAATTTACAGCAAATCATTAACTGAACATCTTGAACATTTGCATGCTATTTTGAAGGTTTTACGAAAGGAAGTATTGTATGCAAACCTTAAGAAATGTAACTTTTGTACTGACAAAGTTGTTTTTCTAGGTTTTGTTGTAAGTGCGAATGGATTAGAGGTGGACCAAGAGAAGATTAAAGCAATACAAGAATGGCCACGACCGAATAACATCAGCCAAGTTAGAAGCTTTCATGGCCTTGCAAGCTTCTATAGGAGGTTTGTACCGAATTTTAGCACTCTTGCTGCCCCATTAACCGGTATTATCAAAAAAAATTCACCTTTTATTTGGTTTGATGAACAAGAATCTGCTTTTGTTAAAATCAAAGATTGCTTCACTAATGCTCCACTTTTATGTTTGCCGAATTTTAACAAAATTTTTGAGGTAGAATGTGATGCTTCTGGAATAGGAATAGGTGCGATTTTAACACAAGATGGGCGACCGGTGGCTTATTTTAGCGAGAAACTTAATGGAGCTACGCTCAATTATCCCACATATGACAAAGAAATGTACGCATTGATACGTGCATTAGAAACATGGCAGCATTACCTTTGGCCTAAGGAGTTCGTTATACACACGGACCATGAGGCTTTGAAGCATTTGAGAGGGCAAACTAAGCTTAACAAACGACATGCAAAATGGGTAGAATTCTTAGAATCCTTTCCATATGTGATTAAGTATAAGCAAGGTAAGGAAAATATCGTTGCAGATGCTTTATCGCGAAGGTATGCTCTTTTAAATTATTTGGATGTTAAGTTACTTGGTTTTGCTTATTTAAAGGAATTATATGCTGATGATTCTGATTTTGGAGAAGTTTACAAGTTATGTGTGCAAGGTGCGTATGACAGGTACTATCAGCAAGATGGATTCCTATTTCGAGAAAATAAGTTGTGCATACCCCAAGGATCAACTAGAAATTTGCTGGTTCATGAAGCACATAGTGGGGGTTTAATGGGACATTTTGGTATTGCCAAAACTTTGGCCATTCTTCAAGAACACTTTTATTGGCCAAAGATGAAACAAGATGTGGCTAAAGTGTGCAATCGATGTATTGTTTGCAAGAAGGCGAAATCAAGGGTCCAGCCACATGGACTCTATACTCCATTACCGATTCCAGAAATGCCATGGATGGATATTTCTATGGACTTTGTTTTGGGTCTTCCTAGAACAAAGAATGGCAAAGATTCTGTGTTTGTTGTAGTTGATCGGTTTTCAAAAATGGCTCATTTCATTGCATGTAACAAAACTGACGATGCTTTAAATGTTGCCAATCTATTTTTTAGGGAGATTGTACGATTGCATGGAATTCCAAGAACCATTGTTTCGGATCGAGACACTAAATTTCTCAGCCACTTTTGGAGGACTTTATGGGGAAAGATTGGAACTAAGCTATTATTTTCCACAACAAGTCATCCCCAAACTGATGGCCAAACAGAGGTTGTTAATAGAGTTCTGTGAACACTACTGCGGGCCATTATACGTAAGAATTTAAAAACTTGGGAGCAGTGTCTACCTCACATTGAATTTGCATACAATCGATCGGTACATTCAGCTACCAAGTTTTCACCATTTGAGGTAGTGTATGGATTTAATCCCTTAACTCTATTGGATTTATTGCCTTTACCTTTTGATAAATTGGTGCATGTAGATGGAAAGAAAAAGGCAGATTTTGTGAAACAATTACATCAGCGAGTTAGGGATAATATTGAACGAAGAATGGAGCAATATGCACATCAAGTTAACAAGGGCCGTAAACGAGTAATATTTGAACCTGGTGATTGGGTTTGGATTCACATGCGCAAGGAGAGATTTCTCGTTCAAAGACGATCCAAACTATTACCACGAGGAGATGGACCTTTTCAAGTCTTGGAGAGAATTAATGATAACGCTTATAAGTTAGATTTACCTGGTGAGTATGGGGTTAGTGCTACTTTTAATGTTGCTGATTTATCTCTTTTCGATGTAGGTGACGATTTGGGAGCAAATCGCCTCGAAGAGGGGGGGAATGATGCAACCTTAGTGATACGGGGTTGCGCGCGGACCAAGATCGAGTTGCCAAGTCACGAGAAACTCCTACGAAAACCCTAAACAATTAGATCTGAAACGAAACAGAAAATTAAAAGATTAGATTTTTGAATTTTCAGATCTGAAATAAAATCCCCAAAACAGTAAAGAATCAAATAGAGAATAGAAATAAGTGTTAATAAGGAATCTTGAAACCCTAGAAGAGATTGCGATTCTACCCAATTGAACACCCAGATAGTTTTCCCCAAATTTCGGCAATCTAATTTCTCCCAAAAAGAGTATGGATGAATCGGCAAGAACCCTAGAAATTGGGGATTTATGGGCTAATTCCTTAAGATAGAAAAAGGCTGAAAACACAATAAGAACAGAAAATAAATTAGATAAAGATTCGACACAAGCAGAAATAAAGAAAGAATTGACAGTAAGAAATTAAAAGATAAGTCCTAAGAAGCCTTGAAATCCCGAAAGATCTCACAACTCCCTTCAAACGGCTCTAATCTCCCCTCCAAAGAATATCAATGGCAAGAAGAAGGTTGAAGATGGCTCCCACAATCAAAAAGATTGTTAAAACAACTTCTAAAGAAAGCTCAAGAGAAAATCCTTGAAGAACTCAAAGAGAATTTTCACTCAAATCAAATCTGAAATTTTCAATGTAATTGTAATGTAATGTAGGGTGGCTGGCCAAGCCATATAAATAGGCCTTTCAAATGTTTTCCTAATTTAATTAGAACACTAAAACTAAAACTAAAAAAAAACTCCTAATTATTTTAATATGGAAATTCGGCCAAGGGTCTTTTATTTGGGACTCTTGGACTGAATATAAAAATTTAAACTAAGTAAAATAAATAAATAAATAAATAAAAATAAAACTTTACAACTTGGGCCACTTTGACAATTTGGCCTGATTTTCAACTAAGTATGGGTGGATTTCTTGATTGGGCTTGGAATCTTCTTATTGGGCCTTGCCCTCAAGAATTTGGGCTTTTGTGACTCGTATCATTCCCCCCTTCCTCAACAAGATTCGTCATCGAATCTAAAAAATCAAATGAACTCGACTTTCCTCTATCGAACGGGACTAATGGCAATTGAGTCCACTGAGAAGAATAGCCATGAGATAGTAAATAGCAACGGAAATAAGCTTGTAGTCCAATCATAAGTATAATAGAACAGGTATAACGCATGTGAATAGACAGATTCAGATTACCATGCAAACAATCTAATTTACTCACCACTGCCTCGTCAAATATTTGAAACAAAGATGGACATGTTTTAAGGCATTCAGTCGTCTCACATTGTTCCCACAAACCATGAATAAATTGCGAGTAATAAATCAAATGGTAAACATAATCGTCACAAGTAGGTATGTGAAAAGATTCACATGGTTCACAGAGTTGCATAATCATACCATGCATTAATTGACGGTCTATAGATTCACTCACACATGCATTATCAAAAACAAGAATCTTTTTATCAACCATCAAAATAGATAGATCATCAATAAATAAAATAGGACAGTCAAGCACGTTTCGATCTAAGTGTTCATCAACACGATCTTTATCACTATCCGAGGAGTACAAAAGTGTTTCAAAGGTTTCAAGCATCTTACCTCGATAAGCAGAAGAATAAGGGTCGATTTTACCTTTTTCATTTAAAACAAACCTTCGCTCATCGGGGGCATAGTGTAGTCGAATCTTCGTTGTTGAGTTAACCTTTGTCAAATGGAACTCAAACTTCATGTACAACCACATAAACTATTTAAGGCACGAATATAAATTGAAAACAAATTTGGAAAATTTCGTTACCTTATTCTCCAAAACAGATTTGGACAAATTCAAGGATTTTACACAAGGTAAATCAAGAGAATAACAAATCACGCTTCTTTTCGTAATGACTTTATCAACCACAATCGAAGAGTAACAATTAATCGGATCAAAATGAGGGGATCTTTTAAGAACTAAGTCACCAAAAGTTTTATCAATAATTTTCAAATCTGCACTGGACTCGGTTTCTAAAATTTTCTTACCTCGCTTACCTTCGGGATCATGTAGTGTGATTTCATCTTTGCTTAAGTTGATCGTATGAAAGCGTATTTCATTTGAGAGGTATTGAAGTTGAAAGTTATCTTTCGATCTTTCGGGAACCTGAAAAGTAGCAACACAAGAAAAATTCATATCTTGGTTAGTGGAAACATTCCTCACTACCCTTTCCATGTCTTTTTCTTTTGTTTCTTTTTCTAATTCATTTTCTCTTCTTTCTTCAATTTCTTTTTCACTCTCAATCTCTTTTTGCACTTTTTCATTCTCTTTTTCTTTTTCCTCACTTGTTTTAATAGAATTTTTCAGTTTGATTTGGTCCTCATGGACTTGTTCCGGAGTGAGCGGCACTAAGGTGAGTTTCTTTCCTTGATGCTTGAAAGAATACCTATTGGTACGACCATCGTGAGTGACTTTTCGATCCAGTTGCCATGGTTCTCCTAGCAACAAATGGCAGGCCTGAATAGGCATTACATCACACACAACTTCGTCTTGATACTTACCGATAGAAAAGGCGATGCGCACTTGTTGAGTGACCCTAAATTGGCCTTTGTTGCTAAGCCCTTGTAGTTGATAAGGTTGTGGATGCTTGGTAGTGGTTAAGCAAAGCTTTTCCACCATCATCGTGCTGGCTATGTTCGAGCAACTTTCACCATCAATAATAACTCTACAAAGCTTACCTTGTACATGGCAGCGAGTATGAAAGAGATGTTCTCGTTGCTACTCGCTCTTTGGTTTTGCCAAAGATGATTGTCCACGATCATGAAAATCATCATTCATTCTAGGGACACGTTGAGGGCTGCACCTATAGGGCTGGTTATCCCTATCTTCCTTAATTGGATCTCGATATTGATGTTTTTGATTCACTCGTACCTCATTCAAAGTAGTATTCAATGCTTGAAGTGTAGCATTTATTTGTGTGATTGCAGCAGTATGTTCGTCTAACTGTTGTTGGACTTTCATAAGTGCATCATTATTATCACCTTTAGACATCTTCAAAACCTGTAAAAAATAAACACTCAACACTCAAAAATAAAAGTTAGCAAACCTCACCATTAATCACTCAAAAAGAAAAATCAAATTCTCAATGAGGTCGAATTCAATCTTGTGAGTTCTTTATCAGAGTTTATATCAACCAATTAGAGAGTGTGAACCAAACTACCAAAGAATCCTAATCTGCACTAGGATGCCAAAAACTGACGAGACACCAATTGATTCGTGTTGCACCGAGGAAGAAGTTGTGCACACGTTTAAATCCTACTAACACAAGAAACAAGAAGGTGTTAGATAACGTAAAGGAAGAATAAAGGTAAACAAATGAAAACCTACAGCTAAGAATCAATAAAAATTGCTGAAAACAGAAAACCCGAAAAACTGCGGAGTAACTTGACAACTTTGTTCGAAGTGTTCCCGATCTCCAAAAATCTCGAAATTAAATCTGAAGTGTCCTTATATATTGAATTTTTGATCTGGAAATTTTGGGCACCAAATTCAACCCGCTGAATCTTTTTTTAAATTTTTATTGAATTTCGTCTTTTTTGATTTTTTTGACTTTTTTGACTGATTTTTTTGCGGGAATAATTTTTTTATATTCAATCACAGTGCCACAAACATGTATGTAAAATTTCAAATCAATCGGACAACGTTTACCCACTCAAATGAATTTTTTTTGAACAATTTTTCTGGGTAAAACTGCTGTTTATGCTTTAAAAAATAGAGATCAGTTTAGAAATCAACCAATAACACCCAAAACGCCCAAAATCTGATACCAAATGATACGGGGTTGTGCGCGGACCAAGATCGAGTTGCCAAGTCACGAGAAACTCCTACGAAAACCCTAAACAATTAGATCTGAAACGAAACAGAAAATTAAAAGATTAGATTTTTGAATTTTCAGATCTGAAATAAAATCCCCAAAACAGTAAAGAATCAAATAGAGAATAGAAATAAGTGTTAATAAGGAATCTTGAAACCCTAGAAGAGATTGCGATTCTGCCCAATTGAACACCCAGATAGTTTTCCCCAAATTTTGGCAATCTAATTTCTCCCAAAAAAGAGTATGGATGAATCGGCAAGAACCCTAGAAATTGGGGATTTTTGGGCTAATTCCTTAAGATAGAAAAAGGCTGAAAACACAATAAGAACAGAAAATAAATTAGATAAAGATTCGGCACAAGCAGAAATAAAGAAAGAATTGACAGTAAGAAATTAAAAGATAAGTCCTAAGAAGCCTTAAAATCCCGAAAGATCTCACAACTCCCTTCAAACGGCTCTAATCTCCCTCCAAAGAATATCAATGGCAAGAAGAAGGTTGAAGATGGCTCCCACAATCAAAAAGATTGTTAAAACAACTTCTAAAGAAAACTCAAGAGAAAATCCTTGAAGAACTCAAAGAGAATTTTCACTCAAATCAAATCTGAAATTTTCAATGTAATTGTAATGTAATGTAGGGTGGCTGGCCAAGCCATATAAATAGGCCTTTCAAATGTTTTCCTAATTTAATTAGAACACTAAAACTAAAACTAAAAAAAAACTCCTAATTATTTTAATATGGAAATTCGGCCAAGGGTCTTTTATTTGGGACTCTTGGACTGAATATAAAAATTTAAACTAAGTAAAATAAATAAATAAATAAATAAATAAAAACTTTACAACTTGGGCCACTTTGACAATTTGGCCTGATTTTCAACTAAGTATGGGTGGATTTCTTGATTGGGCTGGGAATCTTCTTATTGGGCCTTGCCCTCAAGAATTTGGGCTTTTGTGACTCGTATCACTTAGCCCGGGAAATTACTACCGAATCCATTGAGCTGCCACGAGGACCAATAACTCGATCACGAGCTAAGAGATTTCGAAATGCAATAACAAGCTATGTGGAACGAGCTTGGGAAGAGGGAGTGGCCGGATTTGATAGTCGTGCTTCAAACCGTTCAAAAGGCGTTACTTGCAATTTATTGCAAGCTGAATTAGTTTCTTTTAATTAACTTGTTTTAGTTTAATAAATAAGTTGCTGATCAATTAATTTAACTTATCTTAAAGTTTTAATACATGAATTAGTTATTGAACTTTATTAAATAAGATTCTTCTTAATTGATCTAGTTCCTAGGATTATTTATTGATGCATAAATTAAGTTCTTTAAATTATGGTTCCTTAATTAAACTAGTTGCTGGAATAATTATTATATATATGTTTTAGTTCATTTATTTAAGTAAGTTTAATAGGTGTTATGATTAATAAGTGTTTTAATGTGTTTAATAAACTCATTTTAATGTGTTTATTGCAGGTGACTTTTTAGCTTATAGTGGTTACAATTCAAGGCTGTTACACATTTAATAAGTGGCTGTTCAAGTTCTTTTGAGTTACAATTAAAGGGGCTGTTAAAAAAAGGAGCTTAAAGATCATTAAAAGGAGTTTTTAAAGAGCATTTTATGCCCTTTAAAATTCAGCAGCAACTCTTCCACTTCTAGCCGTTTTTTGGAGCTTTTAAGAGAAATTAATCAAGCCTTTGAATGTCATTAAGGAGCTGGTAAGAGATGGTGTCTATTCAACTAGCCAAGGACAACTCAAGAGTCATTTTCTAAGCCATTAAAGACATTCAAATCAGCTGAATTAAAGTGATTTTATGGAAGGAGTTATTTGGTTCAAAGAATAAGAAAAGACATCAGTTTTTTATGGCACATGAAGTGGATGTTTTTGACCATTCGGTTACCTTGTTCTATCATTATAAATAGATGTAATCAGCCATAGAGGGAACAACTTTTTGCTGAATATAGATGAAATATTTGAATTGTGAGCTATCCAATTCTCTTTATTCTTTCGGAATTGATTTGACTTATCAAGCATAGCTTGTGGCGTCCATCTTTTCTTTGTTGCTGAACTTATCACCTTTGGTGTGGCGTTCAATATACCTTTGGTTCCTATCATAGTTGATAGTGGGTCAAGGTTCCTTTCCTGTTTCCTTTAACCGAAAACACCTAAAGACCATTTTGAGATTCGGGTCAACAATTCGTTATTGTTGGTTCATTTTCGGTCTTAGCCAATTAATTTGTTATTGTTTTCTCTTTATTTTGTTTATTACCTTTGTTTGAAGCCATTATCTCTATTTTGTTTCATTTTAAAACCGAAACGAATCCATCCTTACTCAATTCACGATTGGGCAACACATACGACTCAAAACATCACGAGACGAGTTTGTATCAAGACACCAAGTGATTCGTGTTGCACCGAGGAAGGAGTTGTGCACACGTGTAAATTCTACTAACACAAGCAACAAGAAGGTGTTAGATAACGTAACGGAAGAATAAAAGCAAACAAATGAAAACCTACAACTAAGAATCAATAAAAATTGCTGAAAACAGAAAACCTGAAAAACTGCGGAGTAACTTGACAACTTCTTCGAGTGTTCCCTATCTCTAAAAAATATTGAATTTTTGATCTGGAAATTTTGGGCACCAAATTCAACCCGCTGAATCTTTTTTAAAATTTTTATTGAATTTCGTATTTTTTGATTTTTTTGACTTTTTTGACTGATTTTTTTGCGGGAATAATTTTTTTATATTCAATCACAGTGCCAAAAACATGTATGTAAAATTTCAGATCAATCGGACAATGTTTACCCACTCAAATGAATTTTTTTTGAACAATTTTTCTGGGTAAAACTGCTGTTTGTGCTTTAACAAATAGAGATCAGTTTTGAAATTAACCAAGAACACCCAAAACGCCCAAAGTCTGATACCAAATGATATAGGAATGCGCGCAGACCAAGATCGAGTTGCCAAGTCACGGGGAACTCCTACGAAAACTCTAACGAACAGATCTGAAATCAAACAAAGAACGAGATTAAATCTGGAAAATTAAAATCTGGAATAAGAACCCTAAAAAAATCAGCAAGATCTAATCAAGAAACGAAACACTTATGAAAGAGGTTTCTTGAAACCAAGAACACGAAATTGATTCCCAAGAATGAACTCCCACAAGCCGAATCTGTCAAAGAACACCAAATCAGCAAGCAAATTAGATCGACCAGAATTTCTTGAAACAAATTAGGGTTTATGCGTCAATGAGAAAGAAAGAAATTAAAGGCATAAAATGGCTATTGAGGCTGAGAAAACGAGGGCGATCTGCTCAATTGACCACCACGAAAGTTTCCCCTAAGTTTCCACAACCAAATTCACCCAAGAAGAATAAGTGTGAATTCGACAAGAACCCTAGAATTTGGGGATTTAGGGCTAATTGTCGAACTCCAGTAAAAAGTGAAATTGATCAATTCTTTAAGATAAACGAGGGCTGGAAACACAAATAAAACAGCAAATAGATTAGAATTGAGATTCAGCACAAGTAGAATTAAATAAAAGAAATTGAACAGCAAAAATTAAAGGATAAGTCCTAAAGATCCTTAAAATCCGAAAGATTTCACAAATCTCTTCAAACGGCTCTAATCTCCCCTCCAAAGAATATCGATGGCAAGAAGAAGGTTGAAGATGGCTCCCACAATCAAGAGATTGTTAAAACAACTTCTAAAGAAAGCTCAAGAGAGAATTCTTGGAGAAAACCCCAAAGAAAATTCTGCACTCTAACAAACTGAAATTTAATGTATTGAATGATAATAAGATGTTTACAAAGGGTGGCTGGCCAATGCTTATATAGGCCTCCAACAAATCCTAATCTAATTAGAAAACTTAAAAAATTTAAACTTAATTAAAAAAAACAAAGGAAAATTCGGCCATGCATCCTATTGGGCTGTTTTGGGCCGAATTTAACATGTGATATTCCTAAAACTTAAAAATTAACTTAAACAACTAAAATGTTTACAAATTGGGCCCTTTGACATTTTGGCCTGATTTTCAACTAAATATGTATGGATTTCTTGATTGGGCTGGGAATTTGCTTATTGGGCCTCGCCTTTAAGAATTTGGGCTTGTGATCCATCTCCTACCGAAATTGGGTCGTTAACGCTCATAATGGAGATCCAACGCGCTTTGGCTGCAAGATTCGGTTTCTTGGACCAAGATTTCCAAGATTTGAAATCTTGATTTTCTTGATTCTTGAAATCGCTCCGAACAGCAAAATTGGGCCAAGATTCGATTTCTTGATTTTCTTGAAAACAAGAAAGTGAATCTTGATTTTCTTGATTTGAGCCCATCACCTTCTTAAGCTTGGGTTGAGCCTTTGTGACTCGTATCAAGGCCCAATAACGAGATCAAAGGCCCGACAAATGCTTTCCAAACTAAATAGGACCATTTAGGAGTTCGTTAGCAAGGCCTTAGATGCGTACACAAAAGAACGAGAAAATCAAGATTCACTTTCTTGTTTTCAAGAAAATCAAGAAACCGAATCTTGGCCCAATTTTGCTGTTTGAAGCGATTTCAAGAATCAAGAAAATCAAGATTTCAAATCTGAAATCTTGGTCCAAGAAATCGAATCTTGCAGCCAAAGCGCATTGGATCTCCGTCACGAGCATCAACGACTCAATTTCGGTAAAAGATGGATCACATGCCCAAGTTCTTGAAGGCAAGGCCCAATAAGAATATTCCAAGCCCAATCAAGAAATACACCCATATTTAGTTGAAAATCAGGCAAAATTGTCAAAGGGAACAATTTGTAAACATTTTAATTGTTAATTTAAATTTTAGGCTTTAGGAATGTTACATGTTAAAATTCGGCCCAAAACAGTCCATTTAAGTGCATGGTCGAATTTGCCTATTTTTTTTATTAATTAGGTTTAATTTTTAAGTTTTCTAATAAGATTAGGATTAGTCTGAGGCCTATTTAAAGGCATGGCCGGCCACCCTTGTATTCACTACTTAGAATTTTATTGAAATTTCAGATTTGTTGAGTGCAGAATTTTCTTTGAGGTTTTCTCCAAGAATTCTCTCTTGAGTTTTCTTTAGAAGTTGTTTTAACAATCTTTTGATTGTGGGAGCCATCTTCAACCTTCTTCTTGCCATTGATATTCTTTGGAGGGGAGATTAGAGCCGTTTGAAGGGAGTTGTGAAGTCTTTCGGGATTTCAAGGCTTCTTAGGACTTTAATTTAATTTCTTGCTGTTCAATTTCTTTTCTTTATTTCTGCTTGTGCTGAGTCTTTATCTAATTGCTTTGCTGTTCTTGTTTGTGTTTCAGCCTTGTTTATACTCCAAGAATTCTTCGTCTAATCGGTTCCCTTCTTCGCAGTAGAGAATCGATCCAAAATTCCCTAATTTCTAGGGTTCTTGCCGATTATTGCCTCCTCTTTTTGGGTGAAATTCGGCTGCTGGAATTTGGGCATTCTTTGCCGAATTGATTTGTTGGCAGATTCGCATTACTTCTATACTTCCAAAATCGTTTGAGCCATCTATTTTATTTCTTTCTTGCCGTTCCAATCCCTAATATTCAATTAAATTTCTGATTGTTTTCTTTTGATCTGAAATTTGATTCGTTTTGTTTTTTTCATAATTGATAGGGTCGACTGTTGGGAAATCATTGCCTAAGCACAATTCGATTCTTGGCTTCCAAGAATAACCTTCTCTAAGGTGTCTTGGTTTCTTGCTGTTTATTAGTCGTTTGTTTCAGATCTATCTCGTATCTAACTTTAATTTTCTATTTGGTTCAGATCTGATCGTTTAGAGCCTCGTAGGAGCTTCCTCGTGACTTGGCAACTCGATCTTGGTCCGCGTGCAACCTTTTATCATTTGTGTTTAAAGGTAGAAAATTCACTTTTGCTCCTTTAAATCCTACTGATGTATATAAAGATCAATTGAAAATGATGAAATTTTGTGAGGAGGTAAGGGAGAAAGGGCAAGTACAAAAAACAGAGGGAAAAGAGGCTAATAGTGGAAAAAGTCAAAATTTAAAAAGCCCAAAGCTGAGTGAATCCACAAGTGGTAAAATGAGCGGAAAAAATTTTTTGGCAACAAAAAAAGATGTGAGGAGAGCCCTACTCAATAAACAGCCTTGTATCCTTGTGAGGTTTAGGCAAAATTATTTATCTTTATTTAACATTAACGAAAATTTGCCTAGTGTGTTTCAGTTTCTTTTGTAGGATTATGAGGATGTTTTTAGTGAGGCCCCTGATGCAACCTTAGCCCGGGAAATTACTACCGAATCCATTGAGCTGCCACGAGGACCAATAACTCGATCACGAGCTAAGAGATTTCGAAATGTAATAGCAAGCTATGTGGAACGAGCTTGGGAAGAGGGAGTGGCCGAATTTGATAGTCGTGCTTCAAACCGTTCAAAAGGCGTTACTTGCAATTTATTGCAAGCTGAATTAGTTTCTTTTAATTAACTTGTTTTAGTTTAATAAATAAGTTGCTGATCAATTAATTTAACTTATCTTAAAGTTTTAATACATGAGTTAGTTATTGAACTTTATTAAATAAGATGCTTCTTAATTGATCTAGTTCCTAGGATTATTTATTGATGCATAAATTAAGTTCTTTAAATTATGGTTCTTTAATTAAACTAGTTGCTGGAATAATTATTGCATATATGTTTTAGTTCATTTATTTAAGTAAGTTTAATATGTGTTATGATTAATAAGTGTTTTAATGTGTTTAATAAACTCATTTTAATGTGTTTATTGCAGGTGACTTTTTAGCTTATAGTGGTTACAATTCAAGGCTGTTACACATTTAATAAGTGGCTGTTCAAGTTCTTTTGAGTTACAATTAAAGGGGCTGTTAAAAAAGGAGTTTTTTAAAGAGCATTTTATGCCCTTTAAAATTCAGCAGCAACTCTTCCACTTCCAGCCGTTTTTGGAGCTTTCAAGAGAAATTAATCAAACCTTTGAATGTCATTAAGGAGCAGGTTAAAAGATGGTGTCTATTCAGCTAGCCAAGGACAACTCAAGAGACATTTTTAAGACATTAAAGACATTCAAATCAGCTGAATTGAAATGATTTTATGGAAGGAGTTATTTGGTTCAAAGCATAAGAAAAGACATCAGTTTTTATGGCACATTAAGTGGATGTTTTTTTTTGACCATTCGGTTACCTTGTTCTAGCATTATAAATAGTTGTAATCAGCCTTAGAGAGGGAACTTTTTTGCTGAATATAGATGAAATATTTGAATTGTGAGCTATCCAATTCTCTTTGTTCTTACGGAATTGATTTGACTTATCAAGCATAGCTTGTGGCGTCCATCTTTTCTTTGTTGCTGAACTTATCACCTTTGGTGTGGCGTTCAATATACCTTTGGTTCCTATCATAGTTGATAGTGGGTCAAGGTTCCTTTCCTGTTTCCTTTAACCGAAAAACACCTAAAGACCATTTTGAGATTCGGGTCAACAATTCGTTATTGTTGGTTCATTTTCGGTCTTAGCCAATTAATTTGTTATTGTTTCCTCTTTATTTTGTTTATTACCTTTGTTTGAAGCCATTATCTCTATTTTGTTTCATTTTAAAACCGAAACGAATCCATCCTTACTCAATTCACGATTGGGCAACACATACGACTCAAAACATCACAAGACGAGTTCGTATCAAATTGGTATCAGAGCTAGCG
This sequence comes from Gossypium hirsutum, assembly GCF_007990345.1. Classification (NCBI taxonomy): domain Eukaryota; kingdom Viridiplantae; phylum Streptophyta; class Magnoliopsida; order Malvales; family Malvaceae; genus Gossypium; species Gossypium hirsutum. The sequence goes on along the minus strand of NC_053438.1, from coordinate 33,758,675 downwards.
AATTGGAGTAAGAATTGACATTGTCGACAATACGGTATAGTAGTTTCTTAAAAAAAATTCAAAAATTTTTTTTTAAAAAAATTGGTTTCCTTTCAAACTCAAGAGATTGGATATCAAGTTGAAAAAAAAAATTTCGTGAAAAAAAATTCGTGAAAAAAAAGAAGAAGCTAGTTTTGAAATTTTGTTGTTTGCTGCCCAAATTATAGTTATTACTACCTTCTACTATTTCGCCACATCCAACCTTTTCATTTCTTGTTTCAAGCCTACTTTCCTTTGTCCTACAATATTCTTACCAAGCCCAAACATCAAGGTTGTAAGCCGACCACAACAACTGCTTTTCAAGTTTAAATAATTCCTAAGAACTTAGAGAGGAGGAGTGAGTGGAAAGAGGCAAGAGAGTGGTGAGTTTATTCGAGAGTATAAAAGCCAAGGAAGTGAGATTTCTTTGTGAGTGGATAGTGAGATTTTTTGTTGTGAGTTCATTTTAAATAAAAAATATGTCACGAAGTCCAAAAAGAAATCAAAATTTGGAAGGAGGGTTCCGTCCCGTAAGAAATGTTGGAGGAGGAGTGCCAGATCTTACCCTTCAAGCAATTATGCGAGAGATGGAGCGATTATTTGATAGAAAACTTGAACCAATTGAAGATCGATTATATCGAGTCGAGAGACGAGAACAACGTGAGATGACTCCGAAAGATGCAAGACAAGAGCGAGAACGTCCAATTCAAGATCCTTATGAAGCAAGTGGACAAGAAAGTGATCACTCATCTGCCCAAAGTGTACGACGTCGAGGCCGTCAACGACAACGAGGTCCTAGAGATCGTGAACGACCAGATGACAATCTTAAGAATATCAAGATGACAATTCCACCATTCCAAGGTAAGAATGACCCTGAAGCTTATTTGGAGTGGGAAAAGAAGATTGAGCTTGTTTTTGATTGCCACAACTATTCGGAGAGTAAAAAGGTGAAACTCACGGCAATTGAGTTTTCTGATTATGCCATAGTGTGGTGGGACCAGCTTGTAACTAGTCGACGACGAAATGGTGAAAGACCCATCTCTACTTGGGGAGAAATGAAATCAGTCATGCGGAAAAGATTTATTCCATCATACTACCATCGAGATCTTTATCAACGACTTCAAAACCTTACTCAAGGAAATAGAAGTGTTGAAGACTATTATAAGGAGATGGAGATAGCGATGATTCGAGCTGATATCGAGGAGGATCGAGAGGCAACCATGGCTAGGTTCCTTGCGGGTTTAAACCGTGACATTGCCAACATAGTTGAACTACAACACTATGTTGAAGTGATGGACATGGTTCACATGGCGATTAAGGTTGAAAAGCAACTTAAGCGAAAAGGAGTTAGTAGACCCTATGCCAATTCTTCAATCAACAAATGGAATCAAGGAGTCAACAAACCCCTTGTTAGAACAAAAGAGCCGAAGGTAGCAGTTAAATCAAATCAACCCGTTGGAGAGACAAGTCGAAATAAAAATGAGCAAGCGCCAAATCGCACGAGAGACATAAGATGTTTCAAGTGTCAAGGCCGAGGGCACATAGCTAGTCAATGTCCCAATCGACGAATTATGGTGATAAGAGCTGATGGAGAAGTTGAGTCGGAGGAAGAGGATGAAAATGAACCTGAAATGCCATCCGATGATGAAGATTTAGAGTTACCCATTGAAGGAGAAATTTGATGTGATCCGGCTCGGTTGATGGAGTCAAGTTCACTTAAGTTGCCCGATCGTCGATGAGAAGTATTGGTTGATGTCGAATGGAGATAACTTTATGGAGTTGTTTTAAGCGGAAGTAATTAGAAGGGTTCAAAAATGGCTTGGTTTGGAGAATGGATGGTTCGATTTAACAAAGAAAATAAAGTTTAAGTAGATAGATAAAATGGAATGGAAATTGAACTCAAGTGAAGAACGATTCAATACTATGTAAAGTATTGCCCCGGGACTAATATTGCTTAAGGTGGGTTTAATGGAAGTCGAAGATGGACCTTGACCCGTTACCTATAGAGAGGTAGGAACCAAAGGTATAAAAAGGTGGATGAACGCCACACCAGGATGGTGATAAGTTCAAGAAGTCGGGTTGACGCCACTAGCAAGCTAGATAAGTCAGAACGAGACTCGTACAAAATAGGATAGGAGGAAACCTCACAATCAAGTTTTCAATAATCAAATTCTGTAACCTTTTTACAAAGAGAAAAGAACTATTTATAGATTACATTAGATAGCCAAATAGACTAAGTAAATTCGGCTTTAATTGAATTAAACTATTCTAGAAATGTATCTTTAAAGGCTATGTCCAAATTCGGCTGAATGGTACTTCAATAGGCAGCTTCATGGCTAAGGAAATAAACTTGAAGGCTTGGTGAATGTATGGGAGAGCAATGGACATGTCTAGGTTCGGCCAAGGTGTGAATGGACACTCCAAGAGATGCCTTTTGGCCGAATAGGTACTTAGGAGATCAATGGACAGCAACCGATGCATGTAAGTGAATATTCATGCATTCTTCCATTCATTGTATTAAATCATTCATGCATAATCCTTACGTTCATTGAACCAGCCCATTCATGAATCATCTTTAATTGTGTTCCCACATCATGCATTGTAAGTAGACGTTCATGCACCTAGCTTGAATGAATCTCCACATTCGGCTGTACCTACATGAAACATGAACAAATTAATTAAAAATAGATATATTAATTAACACATAAATTTAAAATAGACAAATTTAATAAAGTCTTAAGCTAAACATATTAAATTCGGCTAAGACAACTTTAAAAACATGAAATAAATCAAAACATAATTATGAGCTGTAATAACTTAAACTAAGTTAATAAAATACTTTAATTATTCAACCAATAAAATAAATGAGCTGAATTGTAGCTAAATTGAGCTCGATTGAGCTGAAATGAGCTCAATTGAGCTGGTCGGAGTTGAAACGAGCTAGAAAAGCTAAAATGGAGCTGAAATTAGCTTGCACTAAGGTGCATGGTTTCTTCAAGGAGTTGGATCGAGCTTCCTCATCTTCAACAAGCTGATTCTCCTTCCAAAACTTGAACAACAAAGCTGAAACAACTTCATGAAATCGCTTGGACCTACCTCGGGTCATTGGTCCCTTTGGAAGCTCGAGGGAATCAAGACGAGGACTTGATGGGGCTTGGGGCGTGGTCACATCAAAATTCTTGTGGTGAAGCGTAGCCTCAGTATTCAAAGTGTTGAAACTGATCAACAAAGGGAGAATATTTTTCACACTCGATGCCACATTCAAGGCAAGGTATGTAGTATGATCATTGATGGTGGTAGTTGTACTAATGTAGCTAGTATTATGTTGGTGGAAAAGCTAGGTTTGGCTACAACTAAACATCCAACTCCATACAAGTTGCAATGGCTAAATGATGGAGGTGAGCTGAAAGTAACAAAACAAGTTGTGGTGGCATTTTCTATTGGAAAGTACCAAGATGAAGTGGTGTGCGATGTAGTTCCTATGCATGCGGGACATCTAATTTTGGGACGTCCATGGCAGTTTGATAGGCGCGTGATCTATGATGGTTATACAAATCGCTATACATTCAAGCATCGAGGCAAGAATGTAACTTTAGCGCCATTGACTCCAAAGCAAGTGTACCAAGATCAATTGAAGTTGAAGGAAAAGATTGAAAAAGAGAGAGACAAGAAAAATGAAAAAAGAAAGAAAAAATTGAGAGAGTGGAGGTAAAAGTACGAGAGGAACAAGAAAGTCAAAAAGAAATTGAGAGTGGTAAAATGAACGTATTTGCGAGAGAAAAAGAGATAAGAAAATCATTGTGGTTGCATCAACCCGTACTTGTACTTATGTACAAGGAATGCTTATTTGATGCTAACGAACTTGATAATTCTTTACCTTTGTCTATTGTTTCATTGCTTCAGAAATTCAAAGACGTTTTCCCGAAAGATGTGCCAAGTGGATTGCCTCCTTTTCGAGGTATTAAACACCAAATAGACTTTTTTCCCGGAGCTACAATTCCAAATCGACCAGCTTATCGAAGCAACCCAGAGGAAACTAAAGAGTTGCAACGACAAGTAGCGGAATTAATGGAAAAAGGCTATATACGGGAAAGTTTAAGTCCATGTGCGGTTCCCGTTCTGTTGGTGCCTAAAATAGATGGTTCATGGAGGATGTGCGTAGATTACCGAGCTATCAACAAAATTACCGTCAAATATCGACATCCCATTCCTAGACTTGATGATATGTTGGACGAGCTTAGTGGTGCAAAATTGTTCTCTAAGATTGATCTGAAAAGTGGCTATCATCAAATTCGTATGCGGGAGGGGGACGAGTGGAAGACTGCATTTAAGACTAAATACGGTTTGTATGAGTGGTTAGTGATGCCTTTTGGCCTCACCAATGCACCGAGTACTTTCATGAGGTTGATGAACCACGTTTTGAGGTCTTTCATTGGTCGATTTTGCGTAGTTTATTTTGACGATATTTTAATTTACAGCAAATCATTAACTGAACATCTTGAACATTTGCATGCTATTTTGAAGGTTTTACAAAAGGAAGTATTATATGCAAACCTTAAGAAATGTAACTTTTGTACTGACAAAGTTGTTTTTCTAGGTTTTGTTGTAAGTGCGAATGGACTAGAGGTGGACCAAGAGAAGATTAAAGCAATACAAGAATTGCCACGACCGAATAACATCAGCCAAGTTAGAAGTTTTCATGGCCTTGCAAGCTTCTATAGGAGGTTTGTACCGAATTTTAGCACTCTTGCTGCCCCATTAACCGGTATTATCAAAAAAAATTCACCTTTTATTTGGTCTGATGAACAAGAATCTGCTTTTGTTAAAATCAAAGATTGCTTGACTAATGCTCCACTTTTATGTTTGCCGAATTTTAACAAAATTTTCGAGGTAGAATGTGATGCTTCTGGAATAGGAATAGGTGCGGTTTTAACGCAAGATGGGCGACCAGTGGCTTATTTTAGCGAGAAACTTAATGGAGCTATGCTCAATTATCCCACCTATGACAAAGAAATGTACGCATTGATACGTGCATTAGAAACATGGCAGCATTACCTTTGGCCTAAGGAGTTCGTTATACACACGAACCATGAGGCTTTGAAGCATTTGAGAGGGCAAACTAAGCTTAACAAATGACATGCAAAATGGGTAGAATTCTTAGAATCCTTTCCATATGTGATTAAGTATAAGCAAGGTAAGGAAAATATCGTTGCAGATGCTTTATCGCGAAGGTATGCTCTTTTAAATTATTTGGATGTTAAGTTACTTGTTTTTGTTTAATTAAAGGAATTATATGCTGATGATTCTGATTTTGGAGAAGTTTACAAGTTATGTGTGCAAGGTGCGTATGACAGGTACTATCAGCAAGATGGATTCCTATTTCGAGAAAATAAGTTGTGCATACCCCAAGGATCAACTAGAAATTTGCTGGTTCATGAAGCACATAGTGGGGGTTTAATGGGACATTTTGGTATTGCCAAAACTTTGGCCATTCTTCAAGAACACTTTTATTGGCCAAAGATGAAACGAGATGTGGCTAAAGTGTGCAATCGCTGTATTGTTTGCAAGAAGGCCACATGGACTCTATACTCCATTACCGATCCCAGAAATGCCATGGATGGATATTTCTATGGACTTTGTTTTGGGTCTTCGTAGAACAAAGAATGGCAAAGATTCTGTGTTTGTTGTAGTTGATCGGTTTTCAAAAGTGGCTCATTTCATTGCATGTAACAAAACTGATGATGCTTTAAATGTTGCCAATCTATTTTTTAGGGAGGTTGTACGATTGCATGGAATTCCAAGAACCATTGTTTCGGATCGAGACACTAAATTTCTCAGTCACTTTTGGAGGACTTTATGGGGAAAGATTGGAACTAAGCTATTATTTTCCACAACAAGTCATCCCCAAACTGATGGCCAAACAGAGGTTGTTAATAGAGTTCTGTCAACATTACTGCGGGCCATTATACGTAAGAATTTAAAAACTTGGGAAGAGTGTCTACCTCACATTGAATTTGCATACAATCGATCGGTGCATTCAACTACCAAGTTTTCACCATTTGAGGTAGTGTATGGATTTAATCCCTTAACTCCATTGGATTTATTGCCTTTACCTTTTGATAAATTGGTGCATGTAGATGGAAAGAAAAAGGCAGATTTTGTGAAACAATTACATCAGTGAGTTAGGGATAATATTGAACAAAGAACGGAGCAATATGCACATCAAGTTAACAAGGGCCGTAAACGAGTAATATTTGAACCTGGTGATTGGGTTTGGATTCAGATGCGCAAGGAGAGATTTCCCGTTCAAAGACGATCCAAACTATTACCACGAGGAGATGGACCTTTTCAAGTCTTGGAGAGAATTAATGATAACGCTTATAAGTTATATCCATATAATTAAAACAAGACACAATTAATTAAACTAAGTCTAATTAATTCGGTTTGGACAAGACACATTAAAACATGTATTAAGACATATTTATAAGCTGTAGGAAATTAATTTGACTTAATAACATGTAAGAAAAACACAATTAATCATGCATAATTAAATCCGACCAGATTTGAGACTAATTAAATAGCAAAAATTAATTGAGCTAAATTTGTAAGTATTTGAGCTAAATTGAGCTGATTCAAAACAGCTTTTAAATGTAAAACATGTTCATCCAAATTTTTACTATAAACTAATATATCATCAAAATATACTACGCAAAATCTACCAATGAAATGTCTTAAAATGTGATTCATAAGTCTCATGAATGTGCTTGGGGCGTTTGCTAAGCCAAATGGCATAACAAGCCATTCGTAAAGCCTATGCTTCGTTTTGAACGTAGTCTTCCACTCATCACCCTCACGCATTCGTATTTGGTGATAACCGCTCTTAAGATCAATTTTTGAAAATAGACTTGCGCCACTCAATTCATCAAGCATATAATCTAATCGCGGTATAGGATGACGATACTTGATGATTATCTTATTAATTGCACGACAGTCCACACACATCCTCCACGTTTCATCCTTCTTCGGAACAAGCAAAACAGGCACGGCGCATGGACTAAGGCTTTCACGCACATAGCCTTTTTCAAGAAGTTCATTCACTTGCTTTTGGAGTTCTTTTGTCTCTTCAGGATTGCTCCGGTAGGCAGGGCGGTTTGGAATCGCGGCTCCCGGCAGAAGATCTATTTGGTGTTCAATTCCACGAATAGGTGGTAACCCATTCGGGATTTCTTTCGGGAAAACATCTTTAAATTCCTACAACACAGACAAAACAGAAGAGGGTAACTTATCATCAAATTCATTAATACCGAGTAAGCTTTCCTTGTACAAAAGAACCAATAATGGTTGCTTTAGCAGCATCGATTTCTTGACTTCCCTTTCTTTTACATACAAACTCTTTTTTTCATTTTCATCACTCGTTTCTTTTTCTTTTTCTTTTTCTTTTGAATCACTCTCTCTTTTTATATCACTCATTTTTTTGTTTTTCTTCTTTTCTACACTCTTTTCTTTATTCTTTTCATTTTTTTGTTCTCTCTCATTTTCTTTTGATTTTTCAATAGAACTCCTCATTTTGAGTTGATCTTCATACACTTGTTTCGGTGTTAATGGAGCTAACGTCACCATCCGTCCCATATGTTTGAACGTAAATCGGTTAGTGTACCCGTCATGAATTGCTCGCTTGTCGAATTGCCAAGGCCGTCCCAAGAGAAGATGCCCCACATGCATTGGTACAACGTCACACATCACCTCATCTTGATATTTTCCGATTATGAATGAAACGAGCACTTGCTTTGTTACCTTCAATTCTCCACCATCGTTAAGCCATAGGAGTTTATATGGATGGGGATGTTTGGTGGTAGCCAATTCGAGTTTTTCCACCATCATTGAACTAGCCACATTTGTACAACTACCCCCATCAATTATAACGCAACAAATCTTACCTTGCACTTGACATGCGTATGGAAGATATTTTCGCGTTGTTGATCATTTTCGGCACCTTGCAAAGTAAGCCTTTTTTTCACCCCAATATCTCCATTTTCGGCTTGTTCAATTTCTTCCTCATGTTCGGTTTGTTCAATGGCCTCCTTCTCTTGTTCACTTTTAGATTCAATCTCGCCATCGTCTCGAACAAACATCACATTTCGATTTGGACATTGGCTCACGTTGTGGCCTCTTCCCAAGCATTTGAAACACTTAATATCTCGAGATCGATTTGGTTGGGCTTCCATCTTTCCCTTACTCATTTTCGCATTCGGTTTGTTGAACTTGGTCGAGCCACTCACTTCTTTATTTCGGCTCGGTATGTCACGTTTGTTGGTCCCTTGCCCCCACCTAGGCATAGAAGAAGTGTTAGGGAAAGTTCGTGATGTACCTTTTCTTTTTAGTTGCTTTTCAACCTTTATATATGGACCATATCAATAACCTCGACGTAGTGGTGTAGTTCGACGATATTGGCAATATCACGGTTAAGGCCGGTGAGAAATCGAGCCATGGTGGCTTCTCGATCTTCCTCCACATCAGCGCGGATCATCGCTACTTCCATTTCCTTGTAGTAATCCTCCACGCTTCGTTGGCCTTGAGTTAGACTTTGGAGTTTTTTATACAACTCCCGGTGGTAGTAAGCAGGAGTAAATCGCTTTCTCATTATTACCTTCATTTCTGCCCATGTAGACACGGGACGTTCACCATTGCGTCTTCGACTCATCGTGAGTTGATCCCACCATATTATGGCATAGTCGAAGAATTCTATAGCAGCTAGCTTCACCTTCTTGCTCTCGGAGTAATTGTGACACTCGAAAACTAACTCGACCTTTTTCTCCCATTCAAGATAGGCCTCGGGATCCGACCTTCCTTGAAAAGCAGGAATCGCCATCTTAATGTTCTTCAAATCATCATCAGGCCGCTCTCGATCTCTTTGTTCCTGTACTCGATGACCTCGTCTCCTTGCACTTTGTCGCGAACCTCGTTCACTTTTAACATCGTATAAATCATTTGCATGTTACCAAGGATGTTCTTGCTCTCTTCTCGGGATAGGAGGGGTGTTCGCACGTTGACTCCTTTCCTCCATTTGTTCCATTCGTTCATTAAGGGAATCGAATTGGGGTTGGAACAAATGAGAAATTTCTCGCACTATGGCTTGAACTTGAAGATCGGGCACTCCGCCTCCGGGAATGTTTCTTCTCGGTTGAAGGTTAACTCCTCCACTTGTTGCTCGTCGATCCGGACTCCTAGACATGATGATCAAAATAAGAAAAACTTCCTCACCACAAAATCCTCACAAATTCACTCACAAGAAAAGAATTCACTTCTCTCGTGTTTCACTCTATTTTCGGCTTTTATCTTGATGTACTCTCTTGCCTTTTACCTCTCAAATCCAACTCTCGATATTCTAAAAAGCTACCTTAGACTTATCCTGTGACACCCCTAAAGTGACCCTAGTCGGAAAGTGGTTTCGGGACCGCTAAGCCGAGTCACCGAAGTATTTGGATGTGATAATTATTGTCTAGAATATGTGAATATGAATGTGTGAAAGTTTTAAACTTCGATTTAGTCGATTGCATGTGAACCTAGTTAATAGGACTTATGTGTGACACTTTTGAAATGCGATAGGTTATTTTATAAGGACCTATTTAAGCATCTAGTGAAAATATTGGCTTTGCATGTCAAATACTCCTTTTGTGTGCATAGTGGCCGGCCATGATGGAGCATATATTAGACTATGTGGTAAATTTCCATGAAGTGGTCATTATTTTAAGTAAAAGAAAAGAAATAATAAAAGAAATACTAAGGATACTAAAAGAAAAAAAAAGAAAGAGGGAGGTTATCACCTTGTTCTTCTTGGCCGATTGTAGAGAGGAAGATAGGAGGGTAGCATTCGGTCACTTGAAGCTTGAGAAGGTTAGTAAAATTTTGTTAGTTTTGAAATTTTAAGCTTAGTTTAAGTCATTTAGCTAGCTCCATATTAGCCCATTTGAAAACATGGAATTTTTGATGGATGGATGGAGCATTCGGCTATGGTTATTAAAGAAGGAATTTGATTATTTCCTTTAAGTTTTGATGAAGAATGTGTTGAGTAAATTAGGGGTTTGAACACTTAAGGATTCGGCATTGTTCATGATTTTTTTTAGAAGGTGAGTTTGAATGATATGAGTAATGTCATGTATGGGTTTCGGCTTTGATAAGTAAAAATGTAAGGGTAATTGAAATGAATAATTGGAGGCTTAACCATCAAGAGGTTCGGCTATGGACTATAAGTGTTAGCTAATTCGGCACAAGAGTATAAATGTTAATTACTTTAAAATTGAAGCCTTGAAGAATAGGTTGTGGATCATTAAAGTGTTGAAGGTTAAATCTTTAAGCTTGGTTAATTTGGACATTCGGCTATTCTCATGACACTAGATACAAGGGTATGAAAGGTTATCTATATATATATATAAGTTTAATTTATTCATGGTAACTTGGCATGTGGATTGGATATATGTTAGTTAATACATGCATTTGGAGGTGATGTGTTAAATAATTAGGTATACGGGTTGGTTTCATTATTGAGTATAAGGGCTAAGTGTTTTAAATTGCCTTTGATGCATACATGCTTATATTGAAATATTAAGGCTATGTTAGCCAATTGAGGGTTTCGGCCAAGATATTCAAATAGATTGGTGTGAATGTTTGAGTGATGAATTTGACTCTTGTGTCGAGTTGGGATGATATGTGTATTTATATAAAACTAAATGATGCTAAATAAATTCGATTATGCATGGTATTGAGCTAGTATCATGTTCGTTGGTACATGAGTAGAGCATATGTTTGATGTTTAATATCTAGTTAATAACATCTTTTGTACTTAGTTGTATGGTATACATGTATTAAATCGAATCGCTAAATTGATAAGTTATTTAATAAAATCTACTTGTTGAATCAAGCTCAAGAGCCAAGAGGGTCAAAATCTGATAAAGGAAAGGAAAAAGTGATCGAGTAGTCTATCCACAACTATTCAAAGTATTCGAGGTAAGTTTTAAGTATTAAAGCCTATAATGTGATTGAGTATGATATGTTAAGCACATATTAAAAGAATCATAACTCTATTGTAAATCTTTATGCATATAGCCTAATGGTTATTATGAAGTATAGGTAAGTTATTGATATGATATGTTGCCAAATGGATATGATATTATGAAGTGCTGAAAGGATATGCCAGAAGAGTAAAATTGTGATAAACCTGCTCAGGACAGCAGCAGTAACATGAATTTAGAAAATCACCATAAATTCATGGATTTGAATTAGAGGCTGAATGAGACATGAAATTAAAGCTTAATGAGTCTAGTTTCTTATAAAAGAAACCGTGTAAGCAAAGGAATTTCTGATAATGAGAAATTTGATTCGTAGTGAAGAGTGGTCAGATTAGTCAAGCAGTGAAACAGGGGAAACTTTAAAAAAAATCTGGTATTGATTGGCCAAACCTAAAATTCTGTAAATTTTATGGATGGAAGACATACGAGTCTATATTCAGGAAAAATTTACGGAAAGTGATTTGGAGTTTTGTAGCTCCAGTTATAAATAATTTAGTGACTATTGCTCAGGAAAAATAGCTTGTGCTGAATTTGAGATTGTGTTGTAAACCTTGATAAACTTGTTTTAGTTGCTTATAAGCTATTGATTAAACCCATATGTGAATTCTAAATTGTGATAAGGCCTAATGGCCGATGTGATGAATGTGAAAGTGTATATATGTGATAAGGCCTAATGGCCGATGTGATGAATGTGAAAGTGTATATATGTGATAAGGCCTAATGGCCGATGTGATGAATGTGAAAGTGTATATATGTGATAAGGCCTAATGGCCGATGTGATGAATGTGAAAGTGTATATATGTGATAATGCCTAATGGCCGATGTGATGAATGTGAAAGTGTGTATATATGTGATAAGGCTTAATGGCCGATGTGATGAATGTGAAAGTGTATATGTGATAAGGCCTAATGACCGATGTGATGAATGTGAAAGTGTATATGTGATAAGGCCTAATGGCCGATGTGATGAATGTGAAAGTGTATATGTGTGATAAGGCCTAATAGCCGATGTGATGAATGTGAAAGTGTATATATATGTAATAAGGCTTAACGGTCGATGTGATGAATGTGAAAGTGTATATGCGTGATAAGGCTTAATGGCCGATGTGATGAATGTGAAAGTGTATATATGTGACAGGGCCGAGTGGCCAATGTGATGGATGTGAAAGTGCATAAATGTGATAAGTCCCGAAGGGCATTTGTGTCAGTACTATATCCGGGTTAAAACCCCGCAGGCTTTATGCGAGAATATTATCACTGATTAATGTCCCTAAGCTTCGTGCTCGTACTATATCCGAGTTCTAAAGACCCGATGACTACGTGTGGGGATTTTGTCCGGGTAAGACCCGATAACTTCGTGTGGAGATTATGTCCGGGTAAGACTTCGTAATAAGAATTGCTTATAAATATATTCAATGCGAAAGGTTAAACAGGTATGTACTCCAAGTTTATAGGTGAGCTTGATTTGCACTAAATCATAAGGTAGTTATGTGATGCATACGAGAGCAATCTATGAGACTATTCTTATGACTATGTGGCATCGGATCAGTGTGAGGGGTGATGTGAAATCATACAATATATCTATGTCACATGAGCTCACTTTTATGTGAAAGTTTATCTGCCTATTGTATATGATGAGATGTGCGTATTCGGAAAAGGGATGGTATGCCCGAAGGAAGAGTGAAATAAAAATACGAACAACTATGTTATAATTTGATTGTTATCTATTGCCACTGCTTAAAACTTACTAAGCATTGTAATGCTTACTCCGTTTACTCTGTTTCCTCTGTTTTATAGATCTCATTGCGAAGCTACAGGCTCGGGGATCGTCAGCAACTAGTCACACTATCACTATCCACTGTTGGTACTGCTATGTTTTGGATTATCTTATGGCATGTATAAAATAGACTAGTGGCGGAGGAATATTTTGGTTAATGTATATAGCCATGCGAAAATGGCTTATATATGTTTGAGCATAATGTTATAATCATTTGGTATGGAATGGTTAATCACCATCATAATTTGTGCTATTTATGCTGAAAGGGCTAGTTGAATCATGGAAACTATGAAGTAGGTAAAGTCTACCTTAAAGGCAGATGCTGGCAGCAGCAGTGAAGTAGATTTGGAAAATCACTAAAAATAGTAGGATTGAACTAAATAATTAATAAATTATGTAAACGAACCTTAATGAATCTATTTTCATAGGAAAGTAACGAAACAATCATATGGACAGTATGTTAAGAGTTATTGAGGTTCTCGTGAGACAGGGCCAGAACGGTTTCTGGATTCCCTGTTCCGACTTTGGAGATTTATTATAAATTAACCAGAGATAATTAGGAGTCATGCCATATATTTACAGATTCCTCTATGAGTCTAGTTTCTATAGAAACAAACGACATCAGTATTGAAGCTCTGTGCAGGGAGATATCCAATTCGTAATGCGCAAGGGTCAGTGTAGTCGATCCCTGTAACATGGGAGACTTTGACTAATAAACTGTACTAATTGGCCCGACCAAAAATTCTAGAAAAATATTTTGGAGATAGGCATATGAGTCTAGTTTCAGGGAAAAATCACGAAACTGATTTTCGAGTTGTGAAACTCAAGATATGATTTTTAAGGCGACAGTGACGCGGTTAGCCAGCCTGTCTGGAATTTTTTTTAATGGACTGTGAAAACAAAGTAAATGAACTAAGTCGGTCAGCACCTCGTGTTCGACTCCGGCAACGGTCTCGGGCACGGGGTGTTACATATCCCACTTGTGGGTCAGCTTCAAAGGCTAAACAAGGGAGTATGATATGGTTTAGGGTAGGCTCGAAAGAAAGAAAGGTTTGAAGATGTGGAGTATAGAGTGAATTCAATACTTGGAAAAGAAGAATCACTTGTTCGGAACAACAACCAACACTTGCAAATTTTTTTTAATTCGATTTTTTTTAAATTCCTTTTTTTAATGAATTTCGAAATATAAATATCCTTTTTTTGAATTTTTTTTGAATTTTTTTTCGAAACTACAATTTACGTACCTAAATTAACCAGCTCTGATACCAACTGATACAAGCTCATTTCGTAAGAATTAACGAGTCGTAATATTTCCCGATCGAACTTAGGTAGTGTTGGTTTTGAAACAAATTCAAGTATTGGTGTTTGAAATTAAATGGCTTTAGGATCAAAGGAGTTTGATAGGTTGTTGTTTGCTGGATAATTCGATGAAACAAGATCGAACCCTTATTAGCAAATAAGGACCCGAGCTTAAGGTTTTAAAGAAAGAAAAGGAATTAGGATAAAAATCGAGACCTTCTATTTAGCAAAATAGGAACCTACGGTTTGAAGAACGCCACACCAAAGGGTGATAAGTTCGAAACAAAGTCAGATTGATGCCACTTGTTGAAGATAAGTCAATTTGAGCTTTGGAGGATAAAGAGAGTGAATTAACTCACTAAAATTATATTTCATTCAGAAATTTGTCAAAAAGTCCTTTTACAAGAAATTCAGCAACTATTTATAGTTTAAGTGCTGGTAACCGAATGGACAATTTCAAAACTTAAAAACTAAGTAAACATTGAACTAATCTTGAGTTGAAATTCATGAATGGTCTTAAATCAATGCTCGGCTGAATATAGATCAAGAAAGAGCTTTCAACGAACTTGGAAAATTGGCAGCAGCTACATTCGGCCAATGGAGTTTAATAAGGTCATTCATGAAGCAACTCTTGCTGAAAAATTACCAGCAATAATTAGCAACTTGAACAACCATTTGGAAGTGTGAATGGACGGTTTTGAAGGGCCATAAGGTGTAAACATGGCTGGGCATGGTGTGAACATCTTAATGCCTTCTTGAGAAGAGAATCGGCCATGACTCGGGGTGATGAATTGGCTGAATAGTTGCTTAGGAAAATGACAAAATTAATTCAGCTTCAATGCATGAATTGTACCAGCTGCACATTCATCTTCTCATTCATTGAATCTTCATACATGAATCTTCCCAATGAATCTCCAAATTCGGCTGCACCTAAAATAAAACACATGAACTTAATTAATTCAAAACAAATTCAGCTGAACTATTTTAACACATAATGTAGACACACTAATTAACATTAAGACAAATTAAATATGAACTAAACAAGACACATTAATTCGGCTAGACTTAATTAAATATGTCTTATATTCAAACAAATTTAATAACATCTAGACACATTCAATTCAGCTAAAATAACATATTAAACACTTGTACTAATTAATGACATATTTATAAGCTGTAGTAAAACTTAATTAAGTGCTTATTTAAATGGTCCAAAAATTCCAGCAATTAATTAATTAGCTAGAACGAAATTCAGCTTCAAAGAAGTTGAAAATGTTCAGCTCGTCTCTAAGCTCTTTGCTATCATTTTCCTCAATTCGTTCCACCATTGCTGAAATAGCATCTTTGAATCGTTTAGCTCTAGCTCGCGTTATCGGACCAATGGCATCTTGATAACTTCTTGTTCGATCTCTACTTGGTTCGTAGGCAAGCTCACATCACCTAGGAAGGTAAGAACCAATGGTATGATTTGGGTTGAACGCCACACTCAAATTGAGTGATAAGTTCGAAACAGACTAAGTTTGATGCCACTGACGACAAATAAGCAAAGATAAGTCTTATAACAAAATTTGAGAGAAGTAGTTCTCACAAAAATAACAAGATATCAATTAAGTTGCCAAAAAGTTCTTTTACAATGAAAATAATCAACTATTTATAGCCAAAGCTTTAAGCTAGTCGAATAGTCATTAGAGAACATGAATGGTCAATTCAGTTCAGCTTTAATGAACTGAAAGTAAAATGAAAATTCCAGGTAGCTTCTTATGCATTGGGAACGTCAACAGTCAGCTTCTAGAGGCCTTGGAATCAGCTGGAAAGTAATGAGCTACATTGGGAGCTGAATGGGACAATCTAAGTTCGGCCAACAATTTGATGAGCTATTAAAATTTGCTTTGAGTAGCTGAAAAAGCCTTGGAAGCTTTAATGAGTAGTTTTGGAGACTCCACCGGCCATGCAATGTGAATTTATGAAAGAAGATTTTCACCCTTGCAATTGATACGAGTCACAAAGGCCCAACTCAAGCTCAAGAACGTGATGGGCTCAAATTACCATAAGGCCCAATAACGAGGTCAAAGGCCAGACAAATGCGTTCAAAACTAAATGGAACCATTCAAGAATTTATTAGCAAGGCCTTAGATGCGTACACGAAGGAAAAAGAAAATCAAGACTCACTTTCTTATTTTCAAGAAAATCAAGAAACCGAATCTTGGTCCAATTTTGTTGTTTGGAGCGATTTCAAGAATCAAGAAAATCAAGATTTCAAATCTTGAAAATCTTGGTCCAAGAAACTGAATCTTGTAGCTAAGGCACATTGGATCTCAGTTACGAGCATCAATGAACCAATTTCGGAAGGAAACGGACTACAAGCCCAAGTTCTTGAAGGTAAGGCCCAATAAGATGTTCCAATCCCCATCAAGAAAGTTAAATGAGACTTAGTTGAAAATCAGGCCAAATTGTCAAAGTGGCCCAATTTGTAAAATTTTAATTCTTTAAATACCTAGTTTAATTTTTAGACTTTATGATTAATGCCTATGTAAAAAAATTCAGCCCAAGCAACCCATTAAATGCCTTGGCCGAATTTTTCCCTCTAAATTTAATAATTAGGTTTTCTTTAGTTTTCTAATAAGATTAGGAATATAGTTAGAAGGCCTATTAATAGGCTTGGCCGGCCACCTTGTGAAGACACTTGAAGAATACATTGAAATCAGATTTGTTTTGTTGAGTGAAAATTCTCTTTGAGTTCTCCAAGAATTTTCTCTTGCTTTTCTTTAGAAGGAGTTTTAACAATATTTTTGATTGTGAGAGCCATCTTCAGCCTTCTTCTTGCCATTGTTCTTCATTGGAGGGGAGATTAGAGCCGTTTGAAGGGAGTTGTAAAATCTTTCTCGATTTCAAGGCTTCTTAGAACTTTATCTTTATTTTTCTTGCTGTTCAATCTTTTTAATTTTCTGCTTGTGTCGATTTCATTATCTAACTTGTTTGAACTCTCTTGTTGCGTCTCCAGCCCCATTCAACCTTCAAGAATCTGTTCAGCATCAACCTTGGACAACAAGAAACGTTTTGATTTCACAAAACTCCTCTTTATTACCGTCCAAACCCTAGATCTAGTTGACTTCGTGATCTGCTGACTGTAAATTTAATTTACTGATTTTTGGATTCTTCTTTTCAGATTCGGCTGTTTGGGACCTTTCTTGAATTCAATTCCGTGTTCTTGGCTTCCAAGATTACCTATCTATAAGTGTTTTAATTCTTGGCTGATCTTTTATTGTTTGGTTATTTTCGTTTTAGATCTAATTGACTCTAAATTAGTTTTGCTGTTTCGTTTCAGATCCAAGCGTTTAGAGCTTTTGTAGGATTTTTCCCGTGACTTGACAACTCGATCTTGGTCCGCGCGCAACCCTCTATCATTTGGTATCAGATTTTGGGCATTTTGGGTGTTCTTGGGTGATTTCTAAACTGATCTCCTTTTAAAAACATTAAACAGCAGTTTTTACCCAGAAAAATTTTTGGAAAAAAATTCATTTGAGTGGGTAAATGTTTTCTGATTGGTCTGAAATTTTACATGCATATTTCTAAAACTGTGATAGAATATTAAAAAATATTTCCCGCAAAAAATCAGTAGAAAAAAGCAAAAAAAATTGAAAAATACGAAATCAAGTAAAAATTAAAAAACATATTCAGCGGGTTGATTTTAGTGCCAAAACTTTCCAGATAAAATATACAATATTTAAGGACACTACAGTTTAAATTTAGTGATTTTTGGAGATCGGAAACACCTCAAACGAAGTTGTCAAGTTACTCTGCAGTTTTTTAGGTTGTTGGGTATCAGCAATTTTTATCGATTCTTAGCTGTAGGTTTTTCATTTGTTTGCTTTTTATTCTCCCTTTACAATATCTAACACCTTCTTGTTTCTTCTGTTAGTAGGATTTAAATGTGTGCACAATTCTTCCTCGGTGCAACACGAATCAATTAGTGTCTCGTCATTTTTTTTGGACTCCTAGTGCAAATTAGGATTCTTTGGTAGTTTTGGTTCATACACTTGCTAATTTGATACGAGTCACAAAGGCCTTAGATGCGTATACGAAGAAAAAAGAAAATCAAGATTCACTTTCTTGTTTTTAAGAAAATCAAGAAACCGAATCTTGGTCCAATTTTGCTGTTTTGAGCGATTTCAAGAATAAAAAAATCAAGATTTCAAATCTTGGAAATCTTGGTCCAAGAAATCGAATCTTGCAACTAAGGCGCATTGGATCTCAATTACGAGCATTAACAAGCCAATTTTGGGAGAGAATAGATTACAAGCCCAAGTACTTAAAGACAAGGCCCAATAAGATGTTCCAAGCCCAATCCAGAAATTTAAATCAGATTTAGTTGAAAATCAGGCCAAATTGTCAAAGTGGCTCAATTTGTTAAGTTTTAATTTTTTAAATACTTAGTTTTCATTTTTAGACCTTATGAATAAATTTCTATGCAAAAATTCAGCCCAAAGAGGCCCATTAAAGGCCTTGGATGAAATTTCCTTGCAAATCAATAATTAGGTTTTTTTTTTAGTTTTCCTATTAGGGTTAGGAAAATAGTTAGAAGACCTATATATATGGCTTTGCCAGCCACCCATAGAACATTACACATTGAATTACACATTGAAATCATATTTTATTGAGTGAAAAATTCTCTTTGAGTTTTCTCCAAGAATTCTCTCTTGAATTTTCTTTAGAAGTAGTTTTAACAATCTTTTTGATTGTGGGAGCCATCTTCAGCCGCCATTTTCCTACATTGCAGGTGATAAAAGGTTGTGCGCGGGCCAAGATCGAGTTGCCAAGTCATGAGGAAACTCCTACGAGGCTCTAAACGATCAGATCTGAACCAAACAGAAAATTAAAGTTAGATACGAGATAGATCTGAAACAAACGACTAATAAACAGCAAGAAACCAAGACACCCTTAGAGAAGGTTATTCTTGGAAGCCAAGAATCGAATTGTGCTTAGGCAATGATTTCCCAACAGTCGACCCTATCAATTATGAAAAAAAACAAAACGAATCAAATTTCAGATCAAAAGAAAACAATCAGAAATTTAATTGAATATTAGGGATTGGAATGGCAAGAAAGAAATAAAATAGATGGCTCAAACGATTTTGGAAGTATAGAAGTAATGCGAATCTGCCAATAAATCAATTCGGCAAAGAATGCCCAAATTCCAGCAGCCGAATTTCACCCAAAAAGAGGAGGCAATAATCGGCAAGAACCCTAGAAATTAGGGAATTTTGGATCGGTTCTCTACTGCCAAGAAGGGAACCGATTAGACGAAGAATTCTTGGAGTATAAACAAGGCTGAAACACAAACAAGAACAGCAAAGCAATTAGATAAAGACTCAGCACAAGCAAAAATAAAGAAAAGAAATTGAATAGCAAGAAATTAAATTAAAGTCCTAAGGAGCCTTGAAATCCCGAAAGACTTCACAACTCCCTTCAAACGGCTCTAATCTCCCCTCCAAAGAATATCAATGGCAAGAAGAAGGTTGAAGATGGCTCCCACAATCAAAATATTGTTAAAACAACTTCTAAAGAAAACTCAAGAGAGAATTCTTGGAGAAAACCTCAAAGAAAATTCTGCACTCAACAAATCTGAAATTTCAATACAATTCTAAGTAGTGAATACAAGGGTGGCTGGCCATGCCTTTAAATAGGCCTTAGACTAATCCTAATCTTATTAGAAAACTTAAAAATTAAACCTAATTAATAAAAACAATAGGCAAATTCGGCCATGCACTTAAATGGACTGTTTTGGGCCGAATTTTAACATGTAACATTCCTAAAACCTAAAATTTAAATTAACAATTAAAATGTTTACAAATTAGCCCTTTGACAATTTGGCCTGATTTTCAACTAAATATGGGTGTATTTCTTAATTGGGCTTGGAATATTCTTATTGGGCCTTGCCTTTAAGAACTTGGGCTTGTGATCCATCTTTTACCGAAATTGAGTCGTTGATGCTCGTGATGGAGATCCAATGCGCTTTGGCTGCAAGATTCGATTTCTTGGACCAAGATTTCCAAGATTTAAAATCTTGATTTTCTTGATTCTTGAAATCGCTCCGAACAGCAAAATTGGGCCAAGATTCGGTTTCTTGATTTTCTTGAAAACAAGAAAGTGAATCTTGATTTTCTCGTTCTTTTGTGTATGCATCTAAGGCCTTACTAATGAACTCCTGAATGGTCCCATTTAGTTTGGAACGCATTTGTCGGGCCTTTGATCTCGTTATTGGGCCTTGTGGTAATTTGAGCCCATCACGTTCTTGAACTTGGGTTGGGCATTTGTGACTCGTATCATTCCCCCTTCCTCAAAAAGATTCGTCCTTGAATCTGAAAAATCAAATGGGGTTAAGTCAGCCACATTAAAAGTAGAACTTACATTGTCCTCACCAGGTAGATCAATTTTATAGGCATTATCGTTGATCCGCTTGAGTACTTGGAAAGGCCCATCGCCCCTTGGGTCCAACTTGGTCTTTCGTTTTGTAGGAAATTGTTCTTTCCTCATATGGACTCAAACCCAATCTCCGGGTTCTAGGACAACCCGTTTACGCCCCTTGTTTGCTTTGTTGGTGTTGGAATCATTTGTTTTGGCTATTCGTTGCCTAGCCTTCTCATGTAAGGATTTCACCAACTCAGCTTTCTGTTCGCCATCTAAATTAACAATGTGTTCAAGTGGTAATGGCGTAAGATCAAGTACTGTTAATAGGTTAAAACCATAAACAAGTTCAAATGGAGAATAACTAGTTGTAGAATGAATAGATCTATTATATGCAAATTCAACAAATGGTAGGCATTCTTCCCAATTTCTAATGTTCTTTCCCACAACAGATCGTAATAAAGTCCCTAAGATCTGATTAACTGCTTCAGTTTGGCCATCAATTTGGGGGTGACATGTAGTAGAATAAAGTAATTTAGTACTAAGCTTACCCCACAATACCTTCCAAAAGTGGCTAAGGAATTTGACATCTCTGTCAGAAACAATTGTTTTAGGGATGCCATGAAGTCTTACCACCTCTTTAAAGAATAAGTCTGCCACATGTGTAGCATCATTTG
This sequence comes from Gossypium hirsutum, assembly GCF_007990345.1. NCBI lineage: Eukaryota > Viridiplantae > Streptophyta > Magnoliopsida > Malvales > Malvaceae > Gossypium > Gossypium hirsutum. The sequence continues at coordinate 33,737,435 of NC_053438.1, read as the reverse complement.
TTTTGTGACAAGGAATAAAATGTGCCATCTTTGAAAACCTGTCAACAACAACAAAGATACTATCTCTTCCTTTCTTAGTTCGAGGCAAACCTAAAATAAAATCCACGGATAAATCTACCCAAGGTGAAGTAGGAATCGGTAAAGGAGTGTGAAGGCCATGAGGCATTACCTTAGATTTTGCTTGTTTGCATGTAATGCACTTGGAACATACCTTTTCGACATCCTTCTTCATATGTGGCCAATGGAAGTGTTCTTGCAGTATGTCTAGTGTTTTGGCCACTCCAAAATGTCCCATTAAACCCCCACCATGGGCCTCATGAATCAATAAGTCTCTCATGGAACACTTTGGTATGCATAACCTGTTTATACGAAAAAGAAAGCCATCTACAAGATAAAACTTTTCAAAAGTAGTATGTCCACAATTCTTATAGATATGGCCGAAATCAGCATCATCATCATATAGCTCCTTAATGTGTTCAAACCCTAAGACTTTAGCATCCAATGTAGTTATTAAAGCATATCGTCTAGACAAAGCATTCGCAACTACATTATCTTTACCTGTTTTATATTGTATCACATAAGGGATTGTTTCAATGAATTCTACCCATCGGGCATGCCTTTTACTCAACTTACCTTGTCCCTTTAACCATTTAAGGGATTCATGATCTGTATGTATGACAAGCTCAATAGGCAGCAACTAATATTGTCATACTTGAAGTGCACGAACCAATGCCAATAGTTCTTTTTCATAAGTCGAGTAGTTTAATTGTGCACCATTCAATTTCTCACTAAAATAAGCAATAGGTTGCTTATCTTGCATTAAGACGGTGCCAATTCCAATTCCTGAAGCATCACACTCAAGTTCAAAAGTTTTAGAAAAATCAGGTAATTTAAGAAGAGGAGCAGAACATAACTTAGCTTTTAGGGTCTAAAAAGCTTTTTCTTGGGTTTCACCCTATTTGAAACCCACTGATTTCTTTATAACCTCTGTCAATGGGGTAGCAATAGTAGAGACATCTTTCACAAATCGTCTATAAAAACTAGCTAAACCATGGAAAGATCTCGCCTCAATTACCGATTTAGGAGTTGGCCACTCCTTGATTGCCTTGACTTTGTCCTCATCGACATGAATACCTTGAGCACTAACTATGAAACCTAAGAATATTAGTTTATCACAACAGAATGTGCATTTATCAAGGTTGGCAAATAATTTTTCAGCTCGCAGAATATCCAAAACGGTTCTAACATGGAAAACATGATCATCTAATGACTTGGAGTAAATTAAAATATCATCAAAGTAAACTACTACAAATTTACCCAAGTGAAGCCTTAAAACATGATTCATTAATCTCATAAATGTACTAGGTGCATTAGTAAGGCCGAAAGGCATAACTAACCATTCATACAATCCAAATTTTGTTTTAAAGGCTGTTTTCCATTCATCCCCTTCCCTCATTCGAATTTGATGATAATCGTTTTTTAAATCAATTTTAGTAAATATAACTGAACCATGTAATTCATCAAGCATATCATCAAGTCTAGGAATTGGGTGTCGATACTTTACCGTTATTTTGTTGATTGGATGGCAATCAACACACATTCGATACATACCATCTTTCTTTGGTACCAATTGATGTGAGCTTGCCTGCGAACCAAGTAGAGATCGAACAAGAAGCTATCAAGCTGCCCATTGGTCTGATAACGCGAGCTAGAGCTAAACGATTCAAATATGCTATTTCAGCAATGGTGGAACGAATTGAGGAAAATGATAGCAAAGAGCTTCGAGATGAGCTAAACATTTTCAACTTCTTTGAAGCTGAATTTCGTTCCAGCTAATTAATTTGTTGCTGGAATTTTTGGACCATTTAAATAAGCATTTAATTAAGTCATACTACAGCTTATAAATATGTCTCTAATTAGTGCAAGTGTTTAATATGTTATTTAAGCTGAATTGAATGTGTTTAGATGTCATTAAACTTGTCTGAATATTTTACATGATTTAATTATGCTTAGCCAAATTAATATGTCTTGTTTAATTATAATTTAATTTGTCTTAATGTTAATTAGTATGTTCATATTATGTTTTAAATTAATTCAGCTGATTTGAGCTAAATTAATGAAGTTCATGTGTTTGGTTTAGGTGCAGCCGAATTTGAAGATTCATTGGGCAGATTCATGCATGAAGATTCAATGGATGTGAAGATGCATGCATGTTGGATTCAATGCACCTAACGATACATGCATGGAATGCATTAAACATGGTGTGCTGATTTTTGAAGTCTTCTATGTGACCATTCGGCCAAAAGAGATGATTCTTCATTTTCCAAAGCTGCCATTTATTTCCTTCACATTGCTGGAAACTTTTGGCTATTCGGTTCATGGTGTTCACACTTCAAATGGCTGCTCAATTTCCTATTAATTGCTGGTCACTTTTCAGCCAAAAGATGCAACTTAAATGAGTTAATTTATGTTCATTGGCCGAACCTAGCTCATCCATGCACCTTCCAAGATATTCAAGGTTCATTTATCCATCTACCTTCATGAAAATTAAAGTTGGAATTTAGTTCAATGTTTGCTTAGATATTAAGTGATACGGGGGTTGCACACGGACCAAGATCGAGTTGCCAAGTCACGAGAAACTCCTACGAAAACCCTAAACAATCAGATCTGAAACGAAATAGAAAATTAAATGATTAGAACTTTGAATTTCCAGATCTGAAATAAAATCCCCAAATCAGCAAAGAATCAAATTGAGAATAGAAATAAGTGTTAATAAGGGTTCTTGAAACCCTAAAGGAGATTGCGATTCTGCCCAATTGAACACCAAGATAGTTTTTTCCCAAATTTTGACAATCTAATTTCACCCAAAAAGAGTATGGAAGAACCCTAGAAATTGGGGATTTTTAGGCTGATTCCTTAAGATAGAAAAAGGCTGAAAACACAATAAGAACAGAAAATAAATTAGATAAAGATTCAGCACAAGCAGAAATAAAGAAAGAATTGATAGCAAGAAATTAAAAGATAAGTCCTAAGAAGCCTTGAAATCCCGAAAGATCTCACAACTCCCTTCAAATGGCTCTAATCTCCCCTCTAAAGAATATCAATGGCAAGAAGAAGGCTGAAGATGGCTCCCACAATCAAAAGATTGTTAAAACAACTTCTAAAGAAAACTTAAGAGAGAATTCTTGGAGAAAAACTCAAAGAGAATTCTACACTTAAACAAATCTGATATTTTTGATATATTTGAAAAGTTCTTTACAAGGTGGCCAGCCATGCCTTTAAATAGGCCTTATAACTAGTCCTAATCTAATTAAAAAACTAAAATAAAAAAAAGCTCTTAATTATTTTAATATGGAAATTCAGTCAAGGGTCTTTATTTGGGACTCTTGGACTGAATATTTACATAAAATTTAAACTAAGTAAATAAATAAATAAAAATAAAACTTTACAACTTGGGCCACTTTGACAATTTGGCCTGATTTTCGACTAAGTATGTATGGATTTCTTGATTGGGCTGGGAATTTGCTTATTGGGCCTCGCCTTCAAGAATTTGGGCTTTTGTGACTCGTATCATTCCCCCCTTCCTCAAAAAGATTCGTCCTCGAATCTGAAAAATCAAATGGACTCGACTTTCCTCGATCGAACGGGACTAATGGCAATTGAGTCCACTTTATAAGCAGAATAATAAGGGTCGATTTACCTTTTCCATTTAATACAAACCTTCGCTCATCGGGGGCATAGTGTAGTCGAAGCTCTTCGGGCTCATGTAGTGTGATTTTATCTTTGCCTATGATGATCGTTTGAAAGCGTCTTTCATTTGAGAGGCATTGAAGTTGAAAGTTATCTTTCGGTCTTTTGGGAACCTGAAAAGTAGCAACACAAGAAAAATTCATATCTTGGTTAGTGGAAACATTCCTCACTACCCTTTCCTCGTCTTTTTCTTTTGTTTCTTTTTCTAACTCATTTTCTCTTCTTTCTTCAACTTCTTTTTCAATTTTCTTGTCTGTTTCACATTCTTTTTCACTCTCAATCTCTTTTTGCTCTTTTTCATTCTCTTTTTCTTTTTCCTCACTTGTTTTAACAACAGAATTTTTCAGTTTGATTTGGTCCTCATGGACTTGTTCCGGAGTGAGCGGCACTAAGGTGATTTTCTTTCCTTGATGCTTGAAAGAATACCTATTGGTACAATCATCGTGAGTGACCTTTCGATCCAGTTGCCATGGTTCTCCTAGCAACAAATGGCAGGCTTGAATAGGCACTACGTCACACACAACTTCGTCTTGATACTTACCGATAGAAAAGGCGATGCGCACTTGTTGAGTGACCTTAAATTGGCCTTCGTTGCTAAGCCCTTATAGTCGATAAGGTTGTGGATGCTTGGTAGTGGTTAAGTAAAGCTTTTCCATCATCGTCGTGCTGGCTATGTTTGAGCAACTTTCACCATCAATAATAACTCTACAAAGCTTACCTTGTACATGGCAGCGAGTATGAAAGAGATGTTCTCGTTGCTGCTCGCTCTTTGGTTTGGCCAAAGAAGGTTGCCCACGATCATGAAAATCAGCATCAGTTTTAGGGACACGTCGAGGACCGCGTCTATGAGTAGGAGGTGGGTTATCCCTATCTTCTGTAATTGGATCCCGATAATGAGGATCTTGATTCAATCTCACCTCATTCAAAGCGATACTCAAGGTGCGAAGTGTGGCATCGTGTTCATCTAATTGTTGTTGGAGTTTTTGAAACATGTCATAGACATCATTATGGTCAATATCACCTTTAGATATTTTCCAAAAACCTGCAAAAATAAACACTCAACACTCAAAAATAAAAGTTAGCAAACCTCACCGTTAATCACTCAAAAAGAAAATTCAAATTCTCAATGAGGTAGAATTCAGTCTTGTGAGTCCTTTAGGAGAGTTTATATCAACCAATTAGAGAGTGGATGAACCGATCTACCAAAGAATCTTAATGTGCACTAGGATGCAAAAAACTGACGAGACACCAATTGATTCGTGTTGCACCGAGGAAGAATTGGGCACACGTTTATGGTACAGAGGCGCGCGCGGACCAAGATCGAGTTGCCAAGTCACGAGAAACTCCTACGAAAGCTCTAATCGAACAGATCTGAAATCAAAACAAAGAATAAGATTAAAAATAAATCAGATCTGGAAATTAAGATCCCCAAAACAATCAAGAACAGCCAAGAATCAAAGATCTTATGAATAGATGTTTTCGGAATGCAAAAACACGAAATCGATCTCCAAGATTGATTTTCAACAAGCCGAATCTGTCCAAGAACTAAACCGATGAATAAAGCCCCAAATTCCAGCAACTTGATTTTTCCCAAAATTCCAGCAACCTAAAACAGACAGTTTTGACGAGAAGAATTCGACAAGATTAATTGGAAAAGATAAGTTTAGTCGAATTTGGCTACCAAGAAGAATAAACAAGTTAGATCAAAAGAATCGGCATAAACAGAATTTAAAAGAAAAGAATGAACAGCAAGAAAGTAAATTGAAGTCCTAAAGATCCTTGAAATCCCGAAAGATTTCACAAATCTCTTCAAACGGCTCTAATCTCCCCTCCAACGAATATCGATGGCAAGAAGAAGGTTGAAGATGGCTCCCACAATCCAAAGATTGTTAAAACAACTTCTAAAGAAAACCCAAGAGAGAATTTTTGGAGAAAGCCCCAAAGAAAATTCTGCACTCAACAAATCTAAAATTTGATAGAAAAATAATAATAAGATGTGTTTACAAAGAGTGGCTGGCCAATGCTTATATAGGCCTCCAACAAATCCTAATCTCACAAGTAACTAATAAAAATTAAACCTAATTAATAAAATAACAAGGTAAATTCGGCCATGCACTTATATGGGCTGTTTTGGGCCGAATTTTACATGTAATGCTCCTAAAGATTAAAAAATTAAATTAAACAAGTAAGATGTTTACAAATTGGGCCCTTTGACATTTTGGCCTGATTTTCAACTAAGTATGAAGAAATTTCTTGATTGGGCTAAATTTTGGTTATTGGGCCTCGCCTTCAAGAATTTGGGCTCGTGATCCATCTCCTACCAAAATTGGGTCGTTGACGCTCGTAATGGAGATCCAATGCGTTTTGGCTGCAAGATTTGGTTTCTTGGACCAAGATTTCCAAGATTTGAAATCTTGATTTTCTTGATTCTTGAAATCTCTTCGAACAGCAAAATTGGGCCAAGATTCGGTTTCTTGATTTTCTTGAAAACAAGAAAGTGAATCTTGATTTTCTTGTTCTTTGTGTATGCATCTAAGGCCTTGCTAACAAGCTCTTGAATGGTCCCATTTAGTTTGGACCGCATTTGTCGGGCCTTTGATCTTGTTATTGGGCCTTGTGGCAATTTGAGCCCATCACGTTCTTGAACTTGGATTGGGCCTTTATGACTCGTATCATTCCCCCCTTCCTCAAAAAGATTCGTCCTCGAATCTGAAAAATCAAATGGGGACAAGTCAGCCACATTAAAAGTAGAACTTACATTGTACTCACCAGGTAGATCAATTTTATAGGCATTATCGTTGATCCGCTCGAGTACTTGATACGAGTCATAAAGGCCCAATCCAAGTTCAAGAACATGATGGGCTCAAATTGCCACAAGGCCCAATAACGAGATCAAAGGCCCGACAAATGCGGTCCAAACTAAATGGGACCATTCAAGAGCTTGTTAGCAAGGCCTTAGATTCATACACGAGAGAACAAGAAAATCAAGATTCACTTTCTCGTTTTAAAGAAAATCAAGAAATCGAATCTTGGCCCAATTTTGTTGTTCGAAGAGATTTCAAGAATCAAGAAAATCAAGATTTCAAATCTTGGAAATCTTGGTCCAAGAAACCAAATCTTGCAGCCAAAACACATTGGATCTCCATTACGAGCGTCAACGACCCAATTTTGGTAGGAGATGGATCACGAGCCCAAATTCTTGAAGGCGAGGCCCAATAACCAAAATCCAGCCCAATCAAGAAATTTCTTCATACTTAGTTGAAAATCAGGCCAAAATGTCAAAGGGCCCAATTCGTAAACATCCTACTTGTTTAATTTAATTTTTTAATCTTTAGGAGAATTACATGTAAAATTCGGCCCAAAACAGCCCATATAAGTGCATGGCCGAATTTACCTTGTTATTTTATTAATTAGGTTTAATTTTTATTAGTTACTTGTGAGATTAGGATTTGTTGGAGGCCTATATAAGCATTGGCCAGCCACCCTTTGTAAAAACATCTTATTTTTTTTTTCTATCAAATTTCAGATTTGTTGAGTGCAGAATTTTCTTTGGGGTTTTCTCCAAGAATTCTCTCTTGAGTTTTCTTTAGAAGTTGTTTTAACAATCTTTTGATTGTGGGAGCCATCTTCAACCTTCTTCTTGCCATCGATATTCTTTGGAGGGGAGATTAGAGCCGTTTGAAGGAATTTGTGAATTCTTTCGGGAATTCAAGGGTTCTTAGGACTTTTCTTTATTTCTTGCTGTTTCGATTTGTTTCTTTATTCCTACTTGTGCCGATTCATCATCTAATATTTTGCTGTTCTTGTTTGTGTTTCAGCCTTGATTCAAACTCCAAGAACTCTTCATTTAATCAGTTCTTTTTTTTGGCCACATATAGTCGACTCAAAATTCCCCAAAATTTAGGGTTCTTGCCGATTTCTATTTCTTCTTGTTGGGTGAAATTCGGCTGCTGAAATTTGGGCAATTCATATTGGGTGTTCAATTGGATCGAATCGCAACTTAAATTCACTTCTTGAACTGTTCAATTTCACCTATTTCTTTCTTTTCTTTTTTTTGCCGCCCAAATCCCTAATCTTCCAATTAAAAATCTGCTTGTTTCAATCTACTTACGGTTTTGGTGTTCTTGGAAGATTCAGCTTGTGGGAGTTCATTCTTGGGAATCAATTTCATGTTCTTGGTTTCAAGAAACCTCTTTCATAAGTGTTTCGTTCCTTGATTAGATCTTGCTGATTTTTAGGGTTCTTATTCCAGATTTTAATTTTTCCAGATTTAATCTCGTTCTTTGTTTGATTTCAGATCTGTTCGTTTAGAGCTTTCGTAGGAGCTTCTCGTGACTTGGCAACTCGATCTTGGTCCACGCGCATTCCTTATCAGTACTTGGAAAGGCCCATCGCCCCTTGGGTCCAACTTAGTCTTCCTTTTTGTAGGAAATCGTTCTTTCCTCAAATGGACCCAAACCCAATCTCCGGGTTCTAGTACAACCCGTTTGTGCCCCTTGTTTGCTTTGTTGGTGTTGGCGTCATTTGTTTTGGCTATTCGCTGTCTAGCCTTCTCATGTAAGGATTTCACCAACTCAGCTTTCTGTTCGCCATCTAAATTCATAACGTGTTCAAGAGGTAATGGCGCAAGATCAAGTACTGTTAGTGGGTTAAAATCATAAACAAGTTCAAATGGGGAATAACCAGTTGTAGAATGAATAGATCTATTATATGCAAATTCAACGAATGGTAGGCATTCTTCCCAATTTCTAATGTTCTTTCCCACAACAGCTCGTAATAGAGTCCCTAAGATTCGATTAACTACTTCAGTTTGACCATCAGTTTGGGGGTGACATGTAGTAGAATAAAGCAATTTAGTACCAAGCTTACCCCACAATACCTTCCAAAAGTGGCTAAGGAATTTGACATCTCTATCAGAAACAATTGTTTTAGGGATGCCATGAAGTCTTACCACTTCTTTAAAGAATAAGTCTGCCACATGTGTAGCATCATCTGTTTTGTGACAAGGAATAAAATGTGACATCTTTGAAAACCTGTCAACAACAACAAATATACTATCTCTTCCTTTTTTTGTTCGAGGCAAACCTAAAATAAAATCCATGGATAAATCTACCCAAGGTGAAGTAGGAATCGGTAGAGGAGTGTAAAGGCCATGAGGCATTACCTTAGATTTTGCTTGTTTGCATGTAATACACTTGGAACATACATTTTCCACATCCTTCTTCATATGTGGCCAATGGAAGTGTTCTTGCAATATGTCTAGTGTTTTGGCCACTCCAAAATGTCCCATTAATCCCCCACTATGGGCTTCATGAATCAACAATTCTCTCATGGAACACTTTGGTATGCATAACCTGTTTATACGAAAAAGCAAGCCATCTACAAGATAATATTTTTCAAAAGCAGTATGTCCACAATTCTTATAGATATGGCTGAAATCAGTATCATCATCATATAACTCTTTAATATGTTCAAACCCTAAGACTTTAGCATTCAATGTAGTTATTAAAGTATATCATCTAGACAAAGCATCTGCAACTACATTATCTTTACTTGTTTTATATTGAATCATATAAGGGAATGTTTCAATGAATTCTACCCATCGGGCATGTCTTTTACTCAACTTACCTTGTCCCTTTAACCATTTAAGAGACTCATGATCTGTATGTATGACAAACTCATTAGGCAGCAAATAATGTTGCCATACTTGAAGTGCACGAACTAATGCCAATAGTTCTTTGTCATAAGTCGAGTAATTTAACTGTGCACCGTTCAATTTCTCACTAAAATAAGCAATAGGTTGCTTATCTTGCATTAAAACAGCGCCGATTCCAATTCCTGAAGCATCACACTCAAGTTCAAAAGCTTTAGCAAAATCAGGTAATTCAAGCAAAGGAGCAGAACATAACTTAGCTTTTAGAGTTTGAAAAGCTTTTTCTTGGGTTTCACCCCATTTGAAACCCACTGATTTCTTTACAACTTCAGTCAATGGGGCAACAATAGTAGAGAAATCTTTCACAAATCGTCTATAAAAACTGGCTAAACCATGGAAAGATCTCACCTCAGTTACCGATTTAGGAGTCGGCCACTCCTTAATTGCCTTAACTTTGTCCTCGTCGACATGAATACCTTGAGCACTAACTATGAAACCTAAGAATATTAGTTTATCACAACAGAATGTGCATTTATCAAGGTTGGCAAATAATCTTTCAGTTCGTAGAATATCCAAAACGGTTTGAACATGGAAAACATGATCATCTAATGACTTTGAGTAAATTAAAATATCATCAAAGTAAACTACTACAAATTTACCCAAATGTAGCCTCAAAACATGATTCATTAATCTCATAAATGTACTAGGTGCATTAGTAAGGCCGAAAGACATAACTAACCATTCATACAATCCAAATTTTGTTTTAAAAGCTGTTTTCCATTCATCCCATTCCCTCATTCGAATTTGATGATAACCGCTTTTTAAATCAATTTTTGTAAATATTATTGAACCATGTAATTCATCAAGCATATCATCAAGTCTAGGGATTGGGTGTCGATACTTTACCGTTATCTTATTGATTGGGCGACAATCAACACACATACGAAACGTACCATCTTTCTTTGGCACCAATAAGACAGGAACAGCACAAGGACTTAGGCTCTCACGAATGTACCCTTTGTCTAGTAATTCCTCCACTTGCCTTTGCAATTCCTTTGTCTCCTCGGGATTGCATCTATAGGCTGGTCGATTTGGGATTGAAGCTCCGGGTACTAAGTCAATATGATGTTCTATCCCTCGTAAAGGTGGTAAACCTTTAGGGGCCTCACTAAAACATCCTCATAATCCTGCAAAAGAGATTGAAACATACTAGGCAGATTTTCGTTAATGTTAGATAAAGATAAATAATTTTGTCTAAACCTCACAAGGATACAAGGATGTTTATTAAGTAGGGCTCTCTTCACATCTTTTTTTGTTGCCAAAAGATTTTTTCCGCTCAGTTTACCACTAGAGGGTTCACTCACCTTTGGGCTTTTTAAATTTTGACTTTTTCCACTACTATTAGCCTCTTTTCTCTCTGTCTTTTGAACTTGCTCTTTCTCCTTTACCCCCTCACAAAATTTTATCATCCTCAATTGATCTTTATATACATCAGTAGGATTTAAAGGAGCAAAAGTGAATTTCTTACCTTTAAATACAAGGGGTATCGATTAAGTTTACCTTGGTGTGTAACATCACGATCAAATTGCCAAGGTCGTCCAAGGAGCAAGTGTGCCGCATGCATTGGGACTACATCACACCATACTTCATCCTCATAATTGCCAAGTTTAAAAGTGACCAAGGACTGTTTCGTAACTTTAACTTCGGAACATTCATTAAGCCACTGAAGGTGATATGGCTTAGGGTGTTTGGTGCAAGGCAACTTTAAAGAATCAACCAAATAGCTACTCACCACATTTGAGCAACTACCACTATCAATAATGAGTGAACATAAGTTACCTTTAATAAAACACCGAGAATGGAAAATATTGGCCCTTTGGCTATCATCATTTTTCATCTGAATGTTAAGGGTTCGACGAACTACAAGGCATTGAAAATTAGCAAAGTCCCCTTCCTTTGGTGGTTCGACCAACTCGTCGCCATTATCACTGTCATCCACAAGTTCTGGCATATCTGGATCTGTATTATCAGAGTCGGAAGTGTACTCAACGTTATCTTTTAGAAGAAGTAATCTCGTGTTAAGGCATTCTCTACTATAATGACCATGCCCTGTGACAGCCCAAAATTGACCCTAGTCCGGAAGTGGTTTCGAGACCGCTAAACCGAGTCACCAAAATGTTCGAATGTGATATTTATTGTCTAGAATATGTAATTAGGAATGTGTGAAAATTTCAAGCTTCGATTTAGTCGATTGCATGTGAGTTTTAGTAAATAGGACTTATGTGAGAAAATTTTGAAATGTGATAGGTCAAAGCATAAGGACCTATTAGTGCATGTTGAAAAAGGGGGGACTTGCATGTCAATTTCCCCCCTCTATTAGTAGTGGCCGGCCATGAAAAGTATGGTAGACCAAGTGTGATGGGCAAGACATGTCATAGACATGTTGTGTTGGTGCATCATGGGTGGAAACAATAAAATAATGAGCATGGTAATTAAATAATGAAAGGGAGGAGTGATGAAAAAAAAGAATGGTCTCATCCATGCCCCCCCATTGCCGTGAGTAAAAGAAAAGAAAAGAAAAATTTTGTTCATCCTTTTTCATCTTCTTTGGCCGAAAATTCTAAGGAAGGAGGAAGGAGTTCTTGCTTCATGTTTGGTTTGGAAGAGGATTAGGAGGAGGTTTGGCCATACTTGTATCTAGATCAAGGTATGTTTGAGGTTGTGCCATGAGATTCATGCATGTTTTTAGTTGCTAGCTTGAGTTCTAATTAGCCCATGGTTCAAATCTTTGCTATGTCATGGGGATGATATTCGGCCTAGGTGGATTTTGTGTTAATGCCATTGCATGCTAAATATGAAGCTTGTTAATGATGCATGTGATGGTGGATTGATGATTCTTGAATCTTCTTTTTAGCATTTTTGAGTGAGCACATATGTGCATTAGTTGCTAGATGGAGAAGAATCAGCTAGCAAGTTGTGTGCTAAGGCCGAATATAATTTTTGTATATTAATGAGTAATGCATGTGTTAAATTGATGGAAAGGGAGAGGATGCTTTACTAGTGTATATATGTGTGTATTAGCCAAGTTTTGAACTTGAAACAAAATGGTGTTTAGTCAATACAAGTGACCATACTTGTAGAATGTATTAAGTGTTGCAATCGGCCCCAACATAGACATGCATATTCGGCCATAGGAAGGAGATTGGTGTTGCATGTATTCGGTTAGAGGCAAGCATATTGATGCTTTTGTCTTGGCTTAGAAAATTCAGCCAAGGGGGAAAATTAGCTAAAATGTTGAGTTTGATTCATGATTCCGTACATATGTGACTTTAATGTCTAATGTATAAAAATGGGCTAAGTGCCTTGTGTTCCTCTTTTCGATGCTCAAATGATTAAATCAATTTATTTGTTTAATTAAGCTCAAGAGCAAAGGGGAACTAAATCCGATAAAGGGAAGGAAAAAGTGGTCGAATAGCTATCGGAATCGTTCGACAACATCCGAGGTAAGTTCTTGAGTAAAAGAGCTTAAATTATGATTTGATTAGATCATGTTTTAAGCAAATCAAAATCATGCTCTTTGTGTGTGGCTATTGAGCCGAAATTGCAAGAATGATAAGTGTCTTGTGTTTGAGTTTTGCTAACGAAAACGAAATACGAATGTGCCATGATTTATTGTTAAATGTGCATGGTTATTTGAATGATGTCCGGGCTAAGTCCCGAAGGCTTTGTGCTAGGTGACCATATCCGGACTAAGATCTGAAGGCATTTGTACGAGTTACTAAATCCGGACTAAGATCCGAAGGCATTTCTGCGAGTTACTAAATCCGAGTTAAGTCCCGAAGGCATTTGTGTGAGTTACTAAATCCGGGTTAAGTCCCGAAGGCATTTGTGCGAGTTACTATAACCGGGCTATATCCCGAAGGCATTTGAATGAGTAGCTATATCCGGTTAAATTCCAAAGGTACGTGATTTGGGAATGAATGATCTTGCTGTAAAAATTTCAGTTAATACGCTTGAAACATCCCAACATTAAGGTATGTTTCGTATGTGCTTTGAATTAGTTGAGCCCTTACAAATAAGTATTCGCTCAGTTGATAAATGAGCTACCGGCCTTTGGCTAAGTTGATCTTTGTGTATGAATAAAAGGGTTGGTAATGTGAAGTAAGTATGATATTGAAAAATTGTGCATATGAAATTATCCATTTAGCTACATGAATGCTATACTTTTGTTGTGCTGGAATCCCTTGCTCAAAACTTACTAAGCATAAATTGCTTACTCCGTCTCCTTGATTCTCTGTTTTATAGATTTTGGTTCTCCAGCTATCAGACTCGGGATTTTGAAGTCGAAGTCGCCCACACTATCAAAGCCCCCCCTTTTGGTACAATTTTGGTTGAACTTCGAAATGGCATGTATAGGACTACCCTTTTTGTTGGGGGTCATGGACCCTTTGGACTTGTATAATTTTGGATAGCCATGCGAAAATGGCTTATATATGTTTGAGTATAATGTTATAATCATTTGGTATGGATATGGTTATTGAGAGGTGTGGATATGCTTAACAAGGATTGGCCATGGGAATGGTTAATCACTATCATAATTTGTGCTATTTATGCTAAAAGGGCTAGTTGAATCATGGAAACTATGAAATGGGTAAAGTCTACCTTAAAGGCAGATGCTGACAGCAGCAGTGATGTAGATTTGGAAAATCACTAAAAATAGTAGGAAGGGAATTAAATAGTGAATAAATTATGTAAACGAACCTTGATGAATCTATTTTCATAGGAAAGTAACGAAACGATCATATGGACAGTATGTTAAGAGATATTCAGGTTCTTGTAAGACAGGGCCAGAACGGTTTCTGGATTCCCTGTTTCGACTTTGGAAATTCATTATAAATTAACCGGAGATAATTAGGAGTCATGCCATATATGTATAGATTCCTCTTTGAGTCTAATTTCTATAGAAACAAACGACATCAGTATTAAAGCCCTGTACAGGGAGATATCCAAGTCGTAATGCACAAAGGTCAGTGTAGTCGATCCCTGTAACATGGGAGACTTTTACTAATAAACTTTACTAATTGGCCCAACCAAAAATTCTAGAAAAAAATATGTAGATGGGCATATGAGTCTGGTTTCAGGGAAAATTTACAGAACTGGATTCTAAGTTTCTGAACTCAAGATATGATTTTTTAAGCGACTAGTATGCAGATTGGCAGTGTCTGGGAAATTTTTTTATAAGTGGTTTAAAGTCTGTTAACACCTCGTGTTCGACTCCGGTGACGGTCTTGGGTTCGGGGTGTTACACGCCCTTTGCACTTAAAGCATTCAATCTCACGAGTCCTCTTCGCACTCGAATCACCTAAATTGGGCTGCTTGGAAGGTGTCTGCGTTTTAGCAGGAGCCCCTTTTTTCCAATCTGATTGTTTACTTCCATTACTCAAAGAAGACTTGTTAGTAACAAAAGGTGGTTTTGAACTCTTAAAATCAGAATTGGAATTGTTACCTCGATAATATTGTGAAGTAGAGAAGGACCCAAACCTTTGTTCCTTTAATTGTTGCTCGATCTCAATGGCTTTGTGAACTGCTTCTTCCAAATCAATGTAAGTTTGTAGCCTCAATGTATTAGCTATCGGCCTGTTCAAACCATCAATGAATCGAACCATAGTTGTTTCTTCATCTTCCTCCACATTAGCTCTCTGAATGAGCATCTCCATCTCTTTAAAATATTCATCCACCGTCCTACTACCTTGGATAAGTCTTCTCAACTTTGTTTTAATTTCTCTATAGTAGTGAGGTGGAATAAACCTTTTACGCATAATCTGTTTCAACTCATCCCATGTCGAAATCTCACCTTCATAATTCCGATGGCGGTTTACCCCAAGTTGAGTCCACCAACTTAATGCATAATCAGAAAATTCCAGTGTTGCTAACGCTACCTTTTCATCATCCGGACATTTATAATACCGAAACATGAGTTCAATCTTAGATTCCCATTCACAATAAGCATCAGGATCATTCTTACCACGAAATTGGGGAATTGTGAATTTCGGTTTTGCCAAAGAAGGTTGTCCACGATCATGAAAATCATCATCCATTCTAGGGACACGTCGAGGGCCGCGCCTATGGGGCTGGTTATTCCTATCTTCCCTGATTGGATCTCGATATTGAAGTTCTTGATTCATTCGTAACTCATTCAAAGTAGTATTCAATGCTTGAAGGGTAGTATTTATTTGTGTGATTGCAGCAGCGTGTCCTTCTAACTGTTGTTGGACTTCCATAAGTGTATCATTATGGTCATCTTTAGACATCTTCCAAAAAAAGCTGCAAAAATAAACACTCAACACTCAAAAATAAAAGTTAGCAAACCTCACCGTTAGTCACTCAAAAAGAAAATTCAAATTCTCAATGAGGTAGAATTCAATCTTGTGAGTTCTTTATCAGAGTTTATATCAACCAATTAGAGAGTATGAACCAAACTACCAAAGAATCCTAATTTGCACTAGGATGCCAAAAACTGACGAGACACCAATTGATTCGTGTTGCACCGAGGAAGAAGTTGTGCACACGTGTAAATCCTACTAACACAAGAAACAAGAAGGTGTTAGATAACGTAACAGAAGAATAAAAAGCAAACAAATGAAAACCTACAGCTAAGGATCAATAAAAATTGCTAAAAACAGAAAACCCGAAAAAACTGTGGAGTAGCTTGACAACTTCGTTCGAGGTGTTCCCGATCTCCAAAAATCACGAAAGTAAATCTGGAGTGTCCTTATATATTGAATTTTTGATCTGGAAATTTTGGGCACCAAACTCAACCCGCTGAATATTTTTTAAAATTTTTATTGGATTTCATCTTTTTTCGATTTTTTGACTTTTTTGACTGATTTTTTTGTCGGAATAATTTTTTTATATTCAATAACAGTGCCAAAAATATGTATGTAAAATTTCAGATCAATTTGACAGCGTTTACCCACTCAAATGAATTTTTTTGAAAGATTTTTCTGGGTAAAACTGCTGTTTTTGCTTTAAAAAATTGAGATCAGTTTAGAAATCAACCAAGAACACCCAAAACGACCAAAATCTGATACCAAATGGTACGGAGGCGTGCGCGGACCAAGATCGAGTTGCCAAGTCACGAGAAATTCCTACGAAAGCTCTAATCGAACAGATCTGAAATCAAAACAAAGAATAAGATTAAAAACAAATCAGATCTGGAAATTAAGATCCCCAAAACAATCAATAACAGCCAAGAATCAAAGATCTTATGAATAGATGTTTTCGGAATGCAAAAACATGAAATCGATCTCCAAGATTGATTTTCAACAAGCCGAATCTGTCCAAGAACTAAACCGATGAATAAAGCCCCAAATTCCAGCAACTTGATTTTTCCCAAAATTCCAGCAACCTAAAACAGTCAGTTTTGACGAGAAGAATTCGACAAGATTAATTGGAAAAGATAAGTTTAGTCGAATTTGGCTACCAAGAAGAATAAACAAGTTAGATCAAAAGAATCGGCATAAACAGAATTTAAAAGAAAAGAATGAACAGTAAGAAAGTAAATTGAAGTCCTAAAGATCCTTGAAATCCCAAAAGATTTCACAAATCTCTTCAAACGGCTCTAATCTCCCCTCCAACGAATATCGATGGCAAGAAGAAGGTTGAAGATGGCTCCCACAATCCAAAGATTGTTAAAACAACTTCTAAAGAAAACTCAAGAGAGAATTCTTGGAGAAAACCCCAAAGAAAATTCTGCACTCAACAAATCTAAAATTTGATAGAAAAATAATAATAAGATGTGTTTACAAAGGGTGTGATACGAGCTCGTTTCGTATGAAATAACGAGTCGTAATATTTCCCGATCAAAATTAGGTAGTGTCGGCCTTGAAATAAATTCAAGTCTTGGTGTTTAAAATTAAATGGCTTTGGGAAACAAGGGAGTTTGATGGAATGTTGTTTGCTGGATATTTCAATGAAAACAAGTCGAACCCTTATTAGCAAATAAGGACCCGGGGCTTAAGGTTTCAAAGAAAGAAAGGATTTGGGATAAAACTGAGACCCTCTATTTAGCAAAATAGGAACCTACGGTATGAAGAACGCCACACCAATGGTGATAAGTTCGAAACAAAGTCAGATTGACGCCACTTGTTGAAGATAAGTCAATTTGAGCTTTAGAGAATAAAGAGAGTGAATTGCCTCATTAAAATGATATTTCATTCAGAAATTTGTCAAAAGTCCTTTTACAAGAAATTGAGCAACTATTTATAGTCTAATGTCTAGTAGCCGAATGTACATATTCTAGACTTAATTTCTAAGCAAAAATTGAACAAAAATTCAGCTTAAATTCATGTATATGCTTGCATCAAGGTTCGGCTGAATAGAGACCAAGGAAGAGCTTTCAATGAACTTGGAAAAATGGCAGCAGCTACATTCGGCCAATGGAGTTTAATGAGGCCATTCATGAAGCAACTATTGATGAAAAATTACCAGCATTAATTGGCAACTTGAACAGCCATTTAGAAGTGTGAATGGACGGTTTTGAAGAGCCTTGAAGTGTGAACATGGCTGAACTGAATAGACATAGTGTGAACAGCTTTTATACACCCTTGGGAAGAGAATCGGCCAAGCTTGAAAGGATGAAAAGCTTGATCACTCTTGGCCGAATAGTTGCCTTGAAGAACACCAAAATTAATCAGCTTTTAATGCATTAGTTCAGCTGCACATGCATCTTCAAATTCATTGAATCTCCATGCATGAATCTGCCCAATTCATCTCCAAATTCGGCTGCACCTAAAAATAAACATGAACTTAATTAATTTCAAGCAAATTCATCTGAACTAAATTAAAATATAATGTGAACATCCTAAATAACATTGAGACAACTTAAATATTAACAAATCATAACACATAAATTCGGCTAGACAAATTTAAAACATGTAATAATTTAGACAAACTAAATGACATCAAGACATCTTTAATTTAACTAAATCAAGACATATTAAACACTTAAATTAATTAAGACATATTTAAAAGCTGTAATGAAACTTATTTAAATGTTTATTTAAATGGTCTAAATTCCGGCATCAAATTAATTAGCTAGAACGAAATTCAGCTTCAAAGAAGTTGAATATGTTCAGCTCGTTTTTAAATTCCTTGCTATCATTTTCCTCAACCCGTTCCACCATTGCTAAAATAGCATCTTTGAATCGTTTAGCTCTAGCTCGCGTTATTGGACCAATGGGCAGCTTAATGGCTTCTTGTTCGTTCTCCATTTGGTTCGTAGGCAAGCTCACATCAGGGTGGCTGGCCAATGCTTATATAGGCCTCCAACAAATCCTAATCTCACAAGTAACTAATAAAAATTAAACCTAATTAATAAAATAACAAGGTAAATTTGGCCATGCACTTATATGGGCTGTTTTGGGCCGAATTTTACATGTAATGCTCCTAAAGATTAAAAAATTAAATTAAACAAGTAAGATGTTTACAAATTGGGCCCTTTGACATTTTGGCCTGATTTTCAACTAAGTATGAAGAAATTTCTTGATTGGGCTAAATTTTGGTTATTGGGCCTCGCCTTCAAGAATTTGGGCTCGTGATCCATCTCCTACCAAAATTGGGTGTTGACGCTCGTAATGGATATCCAATGCGTTTTGGCTACAAGATTTGGTTTCTTGGACCAAGATTTCCAAGATTTGAAATCTTGATTTTCTTGATTCTTGAAATCTCTTCGAACAGCAAAATTGAGCCAAGATTCGGTTTCTTGATTTTCTTGAAAACAAGAAAGTGAATCTTGATTTTCTTGTTCTCTCGTGTATGCATCTAAGGCCTTGCTAACAAGCTCTTGAATGGTCCCATTTAGTTTGGACCGCATTTGCCGGGCCTTTGATTTTGTTATTGGGCCTTGTGGCAATTTGAGCCCATCACGTTCTTGAACTTGGATTGGGCCTTTATGACTCGTATCAGTTTAAATCCTACTAACACAAGAAACAAGAAGGTGTTAGATAGCGTAAAGGAAGAATAAAGGCAAACAAATGAAAACCTACAGCTAAGAATCAATAAAAATTGCTGAAAACAGAAAACCCGAAAAACTGCGGAGTAACTTGACAACTTCGTTCGAGGTGTTCCCGATCTCCAAAAATCACAAAATTAAATCTGGAATGTCCTTAAATATTTAGTTTTTGATCTGGAAATTTTGGGCACCAAAATCAACCCTCTGAATATTTTTTTTATTTTTATTGAATTTCGTATTTTTCAATTCTTTTGACTTTTTCGACTGAATTTTTTGCGGGAAATATTTTTTAATATTCAATCACAGTGCCAAAAATATGTATGTAAAATTTCAGATCAATCGGACAACGTTTACCCAGTCAAATGAATTTTTTTTCGAAAAATTTTTCTGGGTAAAACTGCTGTTTGTAGTTTAAAAAAATAGAGATCAGTTTAGAAATCAACCAAGAACACCCAAAACGCCCAAAATTTGATACCAAATGATACGGGGGTTGCGCGTGGACCAAGATCAAGTTGCCAAGTCACGAGAAACTCATACGAAAACCCTAAACAATCAGATCTAAAACAAAACAGAAAATTAAATGATTAGAACTTTGAATTTCTAGATCTGAAATAAAATCCCCAAATCAACAAAGAATCAAATTGAGAATAGAAATAAGTGTTAATAAGGGTTCTTGAAACCCTAAAGGAGATTGCGATTCTACCCAATTGAACACCAAGATAGTTTTTCCCAAATTTCGACAATCTAATTTCACCCAAAAAGAGTATGGAAGAACCCTAGAAATTGGGGATTTTTGGGCTGATTCCTTAAGATAGAAAAAAGGCTGAAAACACAATAAGAACAGAAAATAAATTAGATAAAGATTCAGCACAAGCAGAAATAAAAAAAGAATTGACAGCAAGAAATTAAAAGATAAGTCCTAAGAAGCCTTGAAATCCCGAAAGATCTCACAACTCCCTTCAAACGGCTCTAATCTCCCCTCCAAAGAATATCAATGGCAAGAAGAAGGCTGAAGATGGCTCCCACAATCAAAAGATTATTAAAACAACTTCTAAAGAAAACTCAAGAGAGAATTCTTGGAGAAAAACTCAAAGAGAATTCTGCACTTAAACAAATCTGATATTTTTGATATATTTGAGAAGTTCTTTACAAGGTGGCCAGCCATGCCTTTAAATAGGCCTTATAACTAGTCCTAATCTGATACACCCTAGCCTCGTTGATGAATCCGAGTCGTATGGTTGCCCAATCGTGAATTGGAGTAATTTGAAAGCTTAACAAATAGGCTAGAAGAAAATGATTATTTAGGCTCAAAAGAGTTTTGTTGGTTTAGGAAATGAATTAGAAGACAATGGATGTAATTCGGCTAAGGATTCAAAAGTCGAACTAACACAATAGTAGTGTGTTAACCCGTAACTTATGAGAATGCTTAGGTTGGTAAGGTGTCGATGGAAGGTTTGTTAAGTGGATAGAAACTTCGACCCGCTATCAAAAATGATAGGAACCTCAGTACGAATCGAACGCCACACTTTTGGGATTAAAGTGATAAGTTCGGATAGAAAGACGGTTGACGCCACAAGGGTTACTTGATAAGTCAGACGAGTCTTTGGAGAACAATGAGAGTTGAAAACAAACTCACAAAGTAAACAAATTTCATATAAGTTTTAAAAATATATTGTCTAACCTTAAAACGAATACAAAGCAAGCTATTTATAGCTAAATTCCTAAGGTAGCCGAATGGACTAATAAGATGCTGAATGGTCAGCCAAAATTAAAACAAAAGAGACTAGAAATTTCCAGCAACCTTCCTAAGACATTTTTGGGAAGCTTCATGCATGAAGAAGTCAATTGGACAGCTTCTAGATGTAATCCATTCAGCTGGACATTAATGGAAGTATTGGTGAGCTGAATAAGGGGTCTTGGTTCGGACAATGAAGTTGAATGCACCTTAATGAAGCCTCCTTGTGAGTTGAACAGCTTGACCATTTTTATTGACGTTTTGGGCACACAAAACAGCTCCTAAATGCTTCTTGGGAGTATGAAACATCAACCTTGGTTAATTAAGCAACAAACATGCTTTGGCCGAATGGTCACTTGGAAATTCCCCAAACAACAGCTCTTTGTTGTACCCGAAGCAATACCAGCTTTAATGTTGTTCAATAACTTCCCCCCTTGCATGCTTTCATTAATGCCGTCCATGCATGGTGAATATCTCATTTAATTCATGTTTTGCTACCCTTTAAATGCCGTTCCATACATGGGAACATCTCATTTAATTCATGTCTTTGTTGCACATTAAATCAGCAAGCAGCTTCTTTAATTTCGTCCATTAAATGGCCACATGAAAAAGCACAAACAACTCCTTTAATGCCGTTCCTTGCATGTAGAACAGCATCTTTAATGCATGTCTTGCTGTACATTAAATTCGGCCAACATCCACTTCCTTAAATTGCCGTCCAAGCCATTAAACCTGCAGCCAAATAATTAAATTCGGTCATTAATATCTGCTCATTAAAAATCAGCATCTTAAGACAAATTAAATTGGTAGCAATTTGATCAATAAATATGCTCATAAATTCGGCTGAAACTAATGAAAAACATCAATAAATTTGGCAACTAAGACACATTTAATTCAGCATCCTAGACAAGTTAATTAAATTTGGCTGAACATTAAATAACAGCTTAGGCATAATAAATCAGCAATAAGACACATTAAATAATTGTTGATGTGATCCGGCTCGGTTGATTGAGTCGGGTTCACTTAAGTTGCCCGATCATCTACGAGGAGTAGTTGGAGTTGTCAAAATTGGGTGATTTAGGCTAAGGGTTGCGGAAGCTTTGAGAGGGTTTAGATGAGTGGTTTGGTGTTGATAAATTCGGTTTAGAATAGAAACAAGGTAGGTTAGATAAAGGTAATTGATGGAGATGGAAAATAAAACTTAAACGTCAAGAATGTTCAATACTAAAAAGTATTGCCCGAGTCTTATATTGCTTAAGGTGAAATTTGATGAAGGATAGAAGCGAACCTTGACCCAATACCTATATAGAGGTAAGAACCAAAGGTATAAAAATATGGTTGAACGCCACACCGATTCGGTGATAAGTTCAATGGAGTTCGGATTGACACCACTAGCAAGCTAGATAAGTCGCTTCGAGACTCGAACGAAAGAAGAGAGGAGGTAACCTCACAAGAACAAAAGTTTTATTAAGTTTAATTGATCAAATTCTGTAACCTTTTACAATAAACAAAATAAACTATTTATAGGCTCTCTAATGCCTATTAAAATTCAGCTACTAATGTGTTCACACAACAATTAAAAATGTTCACACTTCAAGCATTAAATCTCTGTTCATGGATAGTGTAAGTTCATGCATGGTTGAATAATCATGTTTCTTCCCAAAACCCGTTCATGCATGCTTAACCAATAAGAAAGCTTCCTTGTTCCATGAATGTGCATCTTCAATTCATATCCAACCCCTCTTGGACGAATGCTAGGTGCATGGGTAATGCATCTCTCTTAATTAAAGCTTTAATGATGGGCTGGTTCATGAATGGAAGCATGTACCTTGTAAATTCGTTCTCCCCTTTGTACATGCACATTATACATTCAATGTGATGAATTAAGGTAATATTCCCTCCCTTTGGACGTTCATGAATCCACCCATACATGTATAGGAGCTGATTGGTCAAATTGAGGTGTGAATGGCTTAGATGCTGCCTTGGGAATACGATCGGCCAAGCTTGTGCTTTAAGTTGCTGGACACCTTTTGGCCAAATAGGTGCCTTGGGGAGCCAAATGGATCAGCCACCATTCATTGAAAGAGGCCTTACATGCACCGTCCCATACATTGAACCTATCATGCATGAACCTTGTTTAATTACTCTCCAAATTCAACTCACCTACAAAAACACATGAACCAAAATTAAATCACATAAAATTCAGCTGAACAAACATTAATATAATTTAGACACACTAATTAAACATAAATTAAATTAGACAAATTTAATAAAGTCTTAACAAGACATATTAAATTTGGCCAAGACACATTTAAAACATGTAATAAGTCAAAACATAATTATAAGCTGTAGTAATTTAAGCTAAATTAATAAATTACTTAATTTATTCAGACATTAAAATAAATGAGTTGAAATAAACTTAAGCCAAGCTCAAACGAGCTAAAGTAAGCTAAATTAAGCTCAAACGAGCTAAATTAAGCTCATGTGAGCTAATTCGAGCTGGGAAAAACTAAGATTGAGCTTGTTGAGCTGAGATTGAGCTTCATCTTGCACTTGGGGCCCTCGTGTTTAGGCCAATCATGATAGCAACGAGTGGTGCCACAACATGATGCGATTGAGATCACATCATACCCTCCCTCTTGAAGACGATTTATCCTCAAATCGGGCCACTTGCTCGCGAAAAATTTTTCGAGATCACAAGCCCTTTTGTTCATGATCCGAAAAGTATTATTTTTAAAACTCCAGGAACCACAAATGGTTTGAAAAGAAAATGATTTAGTTCCATGCCCTCCCTCTTTAGGAGGAAACCATTCCAAAGTGTCACCTACATAGAAATGGAACGAATTAGTGACACTAAAATTTATAAACTCAAACGATCTTTTCAGAATCTTATTCAAAATTAGAATGCATAATCCAATGCCGGGATCAAATGTAGAAGTAGATCTTACCTGTTCACAATGGTTTTCCATACTTGGTAATAAAGGATGCATCAGAATCAAATTAAATTTATAATCAAAATTTATCAAGGAGTCCTCCAAATGATCATGTAATCTAAGTTCCACTCGATCAATCTTACTTAAACATGCAGAATTTATATAGCAAGGCAGATTTGAGACACCATCTTCAAATTCAAATGCACTAACCATTTTACATGCCATCTTTTTATCACAAGAGTTCAAAATTTGTTTGTGCGGATTTATTCGTACTTCAGTAAAATTCTTGCCAATACCATACTCATCAATAGGAAAACACTTCTTACCACTATGGAAGGTGTAATCACCATCATTCAGAATATGATAATCAAACAAATCGAACTTTGTATGATATAGGGTTGCGCGTGGACCAAGATCGAGTTGCCAAGTCACGAGAAACTCCTACGAAAACCCTAAACAATCAGATCCGAAACGAAACAGAAAATTAAAAGATTAGAACTTTGAATTTCCAGATCTGAAATAAAATTCCCAAATCAGAAAAGAATCAAATTGAGAATAGAAATAAGTGTTAGGGTTCTTGAAACCCTCAAGGAGATTGTGATTCTGCCCAATTGAACACCAAGATAGTTTTCCCCAAATTTTGACAATCTAATTTCACCCAAAAAGAGTATGGAAAAACCCTAGAAATTGGGGATTTTTGGGCTGATTCCTTAAGATAGAAAAAGGCTGAAAACACAATAAGAACAGAAAATAGATTAGATAATGATTCAGCACAAGTAGAAATAAAGAAAGAATTGACAGTAAGAAATTAAAAGATAAGTCCTAATAAGCCTTGAAATCTCGAAAGATCTCACAACTCCCTTCAAACGGCTCTAATCTCCCCTCCAAAGAATATCAATGGCAAGAAGAAGGTTGAAGATGGCTCCCACAATCAAAAGATTGTTAAAACAACTTCTAAAGAAAACTTAAGAGAGAAATCTTAGAGAAAACTCAAAGAAAATTCTGCTCTCAACAAATCTGAAATTTTAATAATAATGATAAGTGTTTAACAAGGTAGACAGCCATGCCTTTAAATAGGCCTTATAACTAGTCCTAATCTAATTAGAAAACTAAAATAAAAAAACTCCTAATTATTTTAATATGGAAATTCGGTCAAAGGTCATTTTATCTGGGACTCTTAGACTGAATATTGACATAAAAATTTAAACTAAGTAAATAAATAAATAAATAAATAAAAATAAAAATAAAACTTTACAACTTGGGCCACTTTGACAATTTGGCCTGATTTTCAACTAAGTATGGACGGATTTCTTGATTGGGCTGGGAATTTGCTTATTGGGCCTCGCCTTCAAGAATTTGGGCTTTTGTGACTCGTATCATTCCCCCCTTCCTCAAAAAGATTCGTCCTCGAATCTGAAAAATCAAATGAACTCGACTTTCCTCTATCGAACGGGACTAATGGCAATTGAGTCCACTGAAAAGAATAGCCATGAGATAGTAAATAGCAACGGAAACAAGCTTGTAGTCCAATCATAAGCATAACAGAACAGGTATAACGCATGTGAATGGACAGATTCAGATTACCATGCAAACAATCTAATTTACTCACCACTGCCTCGTCAAATATTTGAAACAAAGATGGACATGTTTTAAGGCATTCAGTCGTCTCACATTGTTCCCACAAACCATAAATAAATTGCGAGTAATAAATCAAATGGTAAACATAATCGTCACAAGTAGGTATTTGAAAAGATTCACATGGTTCACAGAGTTGCATAATCATACCATGCATTAATCGACGGTCTATAGATTCACTCACACATGCATTATCAAAAACAAGAATCTTTTTATCAACCATCAAAACAGATAGATCATCAATAAATAAAATAGGACAGTCAAGCACGTTTCGATCTAAGTGTTCATCAACACGATCTTTATCACTATCCGAGGAGTACAAAAGTGTTTCAAAGGTTTCAAGCATCTTACCTCGATAAGCAGAAGAATAAGGGTCGATTTTACCTTTTTATTTAAAACAAACCTTCGCTCATCGGGGGCATAGTGTAGTCGAATCTTCGTTGTTGAGTTAACGTTTGTCAAATGGAACTCAAACTTCATGTACAACCACATAAACTGTTTAAGGCACGAATATAAATTGAAAACAAATTTGGAAAATTTCGTTACCTTATTCTCCAAAACAGATTTGGACAAATTCGAGGATTTTACACAAGGTAAATCAAGAGCATAACAAATCACGCTTCTTTTCGTAATGACTTTATCAACCACAATCGAAGAGTAACAATTAATCGGATCAAAATGAGAGGATCTTTTAAGAACTAAGTCACCAAAAGTTTTATCAATAATTTTCAAATCTGCACTGGACTCGGTTTCTAAAATTTCCTTACCTCGCTTACCTTCGGGATCATGTGGTGTGATTTCATCTTTGCCTAAGTTGATCGTATGAAAGCGTCTTTCATTTGAGAGGTATTGAAGTTGAAAGTTATCTTTCGGTCCTTCGGGAACCTGAAAAGTAGCAACACAAGAAAAATTCTTATCTTGGTTAGTGAAAACATTCCTCACTAGCCTTTCCTCGTCTTTTTCTTTTGTTTCTTTTTCTAACTCATTTTCTCTTCTTTCTTCAACTTCTTTTTCAATTTTCTTTTCTGTTTCACATTCCTTTTCACTCTCAATCTCTTTTTGCTCTTTTTCATTCTCTTTTTCTTTTTCCTCACTTGTTTTAACAATAGAATTTTTCAGTTTGATTTGGTCCTCATGGACTTGTTCCGGAGTGAGCGGCACTAAGGTGAGTTTCTTTCCTTGATGCTTGAAAGAATACCTATTGGTACGACCATCGTGAGTGACTTTTCGATCCAGTTGCCATGGTTCTCCTAGCAACAAATGGCAGGCTTGAATAGGCATTACGTCGCACACAACTTCGTCTTGATACTTACCGATAGAAAAGGCAATGCGCACTTGTTGAGTGACCCTAAATTGGCCTTGGTTGCTAAGCCCTTGTAGTTGATAAGGTTGTGGATGCTTGGTAGTGGTTAAGCAAAGCTTTTCCACCATCGTCGTGCTGGCTATGTTCGAGCAACTTTCACCATCAATAATAACTCTACAAAGCTTACCTTGTACATGGCAGCGAGTATGAAAGAGATGTTCTCGTTGCTGCTCGCTCTTTGGTTTTGCCAAAGAGAGTTGTCCACGATCATGAAGATCATAATCAGTTCTAGGGACATGCCGAGGAGCGCGCCTATGAGCAGGAGGCTGGCTATCCACATCGTCTTTAATTTGATCTCGATATTGAGGCTCTTGATTCAACCGCACCTCATTGATAGTAGCAGTCAACGCTCGAAGTGTAGCAGCCTGTTCGTCCAACTGTTGTTGGAATCTTTTAAATATGTCCTCATTATTATCACCTTTAGACATTTTCAAAAACCTGTAAAAAATAAACACTCAACACTCAAAAATAAAAGTTAGCAAACCTCACCGTTAATCACTCAAAAAGAAAATTCAAATTCTCAATGAGGTACAATTCAATCTTGTGAGTTCTTTATCAGAGTTTATATCAACCAATTAGAGAGTGTGAACTAAACTACCAAAGAATTCTAATTTGCACTAGGATGCCAAAAACTGACGAGACACCAAGTGATTCGTGTTGCACCGAGGAAGGATTGTGCACACGTTTAAATCCTACTAACACAAGAAACAAGAAGGTGTTAGATATTGTAAAAGGAGAATAAAAAGCAAACAAATGAAAACCTACAGCTAAGAATCAATAAAAATTGCTGAAAACAGAAAACCCGAAAAACTGCGGAGTAACTTGACAACTTCATTCGAGGTGTTCCCGATCTCCAAAAATCACGAAATTAAATCTGGAGTGTCCTTATATATTTAATTTTTGATCTGGAAATTTTGGGCACCAAACTCAACCCGCTGAATATTTTTTTAAATTTTTATTGGATTTCATCTTTTTTCGATTTTTTGACTTTTTTGACTGATTTTTTTGCGGGAATACTTTTTTTATATTCAATAACAGTGCCAAAAATATGTATGTAAAATTTCAGATCAATTTGACAACGTTTACCCACTCAAATGAATTTTTTTTGAAAGATTTTTCTGGGTAAAACTGCTGTTTGTGCTTTAAAAAATAGAGATCAGTTTAGAAATCAACCAAGAACACCCAAAACGCCCAAAATCTGATACCAAATGATAGAGGAATGCGCGCGGACCAAGATCGAGTTGCCAAGTCACGAGAAACTCCTACGAAAACCCTAAACAATCAGATCCGAAACGAAACAGAAAATTAAAAGATTAGAACTTTAAATTTCCAGATCTGAAATAAAATCCCCAAATCAGAAAAGAATCAAATTGAGAATAGAAATAAGTGTTAGGGTTCTTGAAACCCTCAAGGAGATTGTGATTCTGCCCAATTGAACACCAAGATAGTTTTCCCCAAATTTTGACAATCTAATTTCACCCAAAAAGAGTATGGAAAAACCCTAGAAATTGGGGATTTTTGGGCTGATTCTTTAAGATAGAAAAAGGCTGAAAACACAATAAGAACAGAAAATAGATTAGATAATGATTCAGCACAAGTAGAAATAAAGAAAGAATTGACAGTAAGAAATTAAAAGATAAGTCCTAAGAAGCCTTGAAATCTCGAAAGATCTCACAACTCCCTTCAAACGGCTCTAATCTCCCCTCCAAAGAATATCAATGGCAAGAAGAAGGTTGAAGATGGCTCCCACAATCAAAAGATTGTTAAAACAACTTCTAAAGAAAACTCAAGAGAGAAATCTTGGAGAAAACTCAAAGAAAATTCTGCTCTCAACAAATCTGAAATTTTAATAATAATGATAAGTGTTTAACAAGGTGGACAGCCATGCCTTTAAATAGGCCTTATAACTAGTCCTAATCTAATTAGAAAACTAAAATAAAAAAAACTCCTAATTATTTTAATATGGAAATTCGGTCAAAGGTCATTTTATCTGGGACTCTTGGACTGAATATTGACATAAAAATTTAAACTAAGTAAATAAATAAATAAATAAATAAAAATAAAAATAAAACTTTACAACTTGGGCCACTTTGACAATTTGGCCTGATTTTCAACTAAGTATGGACGGATTTCTTGATTGGGCTGGGAATTTGCTTATTGGGCCTCGCCTTCAAGAATTTGGGCTTTTGTGACTCGTATCATTGTATGTGAATAATCTTTATCGCACACTATCACACTTTGTTCATGTTGATCTAATCGAACGCCTTCAATAAAATTGCCAACAACAAACTTATCATAGAAAAAACTTTTCAAAGCACTAGTTGAAACAAAATCATAAATAATAGATGAACGAAAATTAACCAATTCAATGGGGAAAACAATTTCGCAAAAACAGTTTCGCAAAAACAATTTTCAGCAATCTTGTCATAAACATGTGAGTAAATGAGTTGAAACTCGCTCAACAAGGAACCCTTACCTTGCTTACCATTGGAAATGTGACAATCATTTTTATCTTCCAACTTACCTCTTTCAATCAATTGAAAACGTCTCTCGGTAGAAAGGTAATGAAGTTGGAACCAATCCGTGGATGGAATCTTGCAAACCTGAAACAAAGAAAAATCACAAGGTAATTTCGAAAGGGGGTTAGCAAAAGAATTCCTCTCTTTTTCGTGATTACTCACTTCACTCGTTTCATTTATAGACTCTCTTTCTTTTTCACTTGATTTCTTTTCAAGCTCTCTTTCAATTTCTTTTTTCTCTTTTTCTTTTTCAATTTTCTTTTCTTCATTTTCTTTTTCTCTCACTTTTTCGATTTCTTTTCTTTTGCAATTTCTTTTTCTTTTTCGTTTTCTTTTTGTTTTCTTTCAATTTCTTTTTCAATCTCTTTCTCCTTTTCTCGCTCAATGGATTGCTTCATTTTGAATTGGTCTTCTTGCACTTGTTCCGGTGTGAGCGGTGCTAAAGTGATTTTCCTTCCTTAATGCTTGAAGGAATACCTATTGGTACGTTCATCGTGAATGACCTTGCGATCCGATTGCCATGGTTCTCCTAGCAACAAATGGCAGACTTGAATAGGCACAACATCACAAAGGACTTCGTCTTGGTATCTTCCGATGGAAAATGCAACACGCACTTGTTGAGTAACTTCAAATTTGCCTTCAACACCAAGTCCTTGCAGTTGATAGGGTCGTGGATTCTTGGTACTGGCCAAGCCAAGTTTTTTTACCGTTCGAATACTAGCCATGTTTGACCTACTTCCACCATCAATAATGAGGCAACAAACTTTATCGTGGACACGGCAACGTGTGTGAAACATATCTTCACATTGTGGTTCATTTTCCAATCTTTGAAGGATTGCACTAATCTTGATGTCAACGATAGTAGATGTCAAATCTTCTTTATCTTTGTCGAATTGTCGAAATTCAGATCGCATTATCCTTTGCATTTCTTGTCTCCACATTTGGAATTCAAATTCAGAAAATTCTTCAGACATGCTTCAACAAAATATTAGAAAACAAAAGTTAAATTAGAAAGAAAAATAATTCTCACCACAAATCTCTCAAGTTCGCTCAAAAAGAAAAATTCACTCACTCGTGTTTGAACTCTCTTTTAGGCTTTTTTTTCGAATGAACTCACGCTCTCTTGCCTTTTACCACTCGACCTCGTCTCACAAATTTGTAATTTGTCTCGATAGACTTAATTTGCTGCTTGAGGGTCGGTTTCAAAATGGGTTACAATGGATAATGTCGGGTAGGGTAGGCTGAACAAAGAAGAAAATTGGTTTAAAATGTGGCGTTGGGATGGTAAATAATGGTAGGAAGGGAAACTTGATGATCGGAGTAATAAGTGATAATGATAAAAACTCGCAAGACTTTTCACTTTTTTTTTCTTTCTTCTTTTTTTTTAACTCGATTTTTTTGTCACTTCTTTTTTTTTTCTTTTTTTTTGAAATTTTTTTTCTGAATTTCTTCTCTTTTTTTTAAATCCAATACAATAGTAAACAAAATACAAGGAAGAGAAAAAAATTAAATTCCAACTCAAAATTTTTTTGATTTTTTTTTACTTTTTTTTTCGTTACGAACCTACTCCGAGCTTGATACGAATGTCGGCACTCCTGGTTTTACTAGCTCTAATACCAAATGATGTGATCCGGCTCGGTTGATTGAGTCGAGTTCACTTAAGTTGCCCGATCATCTACGAGGAGTAGTTGGAGTTGTCAAAATTGGGTGATTTAGGCTAAGGGTTGCGGAAGCTTTGAGAGGGTTTAGATGAGTGGTTTGGTGTTGATAAATTCGGTTTAGAATAGAAACAAGGTAGGTTAGAAAAAGGTAATTGATGGAGATGGAAAATAAAACTTAAATGTCAAGAATGTTCAATACTAAAAAGTATTGCCCGAGTCTTATATTGCTTAAGGTGAAATTTGATGAAGGATAGAAGCGAACCTTGACCCAATACCTATATAGAGGTAAGAACCAAAGGTATAAAAATATGGTTGAACACCACACCGATTCGGTGATAAGTTCAATGGAGTTCGGATTGACACCACTAGCAAGCTAGATAAGTCGCTTCGAGACTCGAACGAAAGAAGAGAGGAGGTAACCTCACAAGAACAAAAGTTCTATTAAGTTTAATTGATCAAATTCTGTAACCTTTTACAATAAACAAAATAAACTATTTATAGGCTCTCTAATGCCTATTAAAATTCAGCTACTAATGTGTTCACACAACAATTAAAAATGTTCACACTTCAAGCATTAAATCTCTGTTCATGGATAGTGTAAGTTCATGCATGGTTGAATAATCATGTTTCTTCCCAAAACCCATTCATGCATGCTTAACCAATAAGAAAGCTTCCTTGTTCCATGAATGTGCATCTTCAATTCATATCCAACCCCTCTTGGACGAATGCTAGGTGCATGAGTAATGCATCTCTCTTAATTAAAGCTTTAATGATGGGCTGGTTCATGAATGGAAGCATGTACCTTGTAAATTCGTTCTCCCCTTTGTACATGCACATTATACATTCAATGTGATGAATTAAGGTAATATTCCCTCCCTTTGGACGTTCATGAATCCACCATACATGTATAGGAGCTGATTGGTCAAATTGAGGTCTTAGATGCTGCCTTGGGAATACGATCGGCCAAGCTTGTGCTTCAAGTTGCTGGACACCTTTTGGCCAAATAGGTGCCTTGGGGAGCCAAATGGATCAGCCGCCATTCATTGAAAGAGGCCTTACATGCACCGTCCAATACATTGAACCTATCATGCATGAACCTTGTTTAATTACTCTCCAAATTCAACTCACCTACAAAAACACATGAACCAAAATTAAATCACATAAAATTCAGCTGAACAAACATTAATATAATTTAGACACACTAATTAAACATAAATTAAATTAGACAAATTTAATAAAGTCTTAACAAGACATATTAAATTCGGCCAAGACACATTTAAAACATGTAATAAGTCAAAACATAATTATAAGCTGTAGTAATTTAAGCTAAATTAATAAATTACTTAATTTATTCAGACATTAATATAAATGAGTTGAAATAAACTTAAGCCAAGCTCAAACGAGCTAAAGTAAGCTATATTGAGCTCAAACGAGCTAAATTAAGCTGATGTGAGCTAATTCGAGCTGGGAAAAACTAAGATTGAGCTTGTTGAGCTGAGATTGAGCTTCATCTTGCACTTGGGGCCCTCGTGTTTAGGCCAATCATGATAGCAACGAGTGGTGCCACAACATGATGCGATTGAGATCACATCAATTGTAATAAGGCAAACACATTTATGCTAGGTAATAATTAAAACAAATTAGACATGTAATAAACAAACATAATTAAAATGTCCAGATTTCTTAATTAAACACTTAGTAATTATTTGAGCTAAAATAACTAACTCAACTAATTAATTTATTCCGGCAAATTAAATTAAAAGAGCTAAAGAGCTAATAACGAGCTCAACGAGTTAAATTGAGCTTGAATGAGCTGACTTGAGCTCGAATGAGTTGAACCACACGAAAAGAAATTCAAATGAGCTAAAAATTAGCTTCATCTTGCACTTGGGGCCCTCGTGTTTAGGCCAATCTCGACGGCGTTGGGTTGTGACATTACATGATGCGATCGGGATCACATCATACCCTCCCTCTTGAAGACGATTTGTCCTCAAATCGGGCCACTTGCTCGAAATTTTTTTTCAAGATCTCGAACCCTTTTGTTCATGACCCGAATAGAATCATTTCCAAAACTTTGAAAATCACGAATGGTTCGAGAAAATTTTGAATTATTTCCACGCTCTCCCTCTTTTGGAGGGAACCATTCTGAAGTGTCACCTACACAAGAAAGAGATAGGTTAGTGACACTAGAATCATAAACTCAAAAGAATTTTTAAAGATCTTATTCAACAAGTGAACATATGAGTCAATACCGGGATCAAAAGTAGAAGTTGATCTTACCTTATCATAATGAATTAAAAAATTCATTGATTGCAACAAACCGGGTCACAAGGCACTTGATAGCTATAATTTTTGAAGTCAACTTCCCATAGTTTGAATCCTTTTGACAACAATTTAAAATGATATGCACCGGGGTCAAAAACAAAGTTTCCTCTTGCCATTCCAATTTGATATGACAATTTCAAAATCGGTATCATAAAAAGGAAACGATGTAATTTTAAGTAATGATTATGCAAAACATGTTCAAACCTTTTAAACCACGACATGGAGCAATTTTCAGAATCACAAATTAGATAATTCACATGATCAACACAAGCAAACAGATTAGATGTCAACTTTTCATCACACAATCCCAAATTTTGTTTGTGTTGTTTTAATCTTGCTTCATCATCAAACTTGTAAACATCAGAAATATCATGAGGAAAACTTTTCAATCCATCATCCCAATCAAAGTCATCACCAATCAAAAATTGATACTTAGACAACTCAGGATAGGAAAGTCTTCTACTAACTAATTCTTCAGCAATCTCAACATTATCATGCATATGAATTTGTTGAAGTTTGACTAACATAGAACCCTTACCATGCTTACCTTTAGGCGCTGGTGGAATAGAGTCATCTATGATTTTACCTTTCTCGACTAATCGAAATCGTCTCTCCTCAGAAAAGTATTGAAGTTGAAATTGATCGATGGGATTTTGAGAAACCTGAAAAGTAGAAACAAAACAAGGAAAATTCATAGGATGGTTAGTAACAACACTCCTTTCTTGTTCACTTTCATCTTTTTCGCTTATTTCTTTTTCCAACTCATTTTCAAATCCTCTTTCCTTTACCATATCACTCATTTCTTTTGCACTCTCGTTTCTTCCTTCAATCTCACTCTCTTTTTCAGTTTTCTTTTCTTTTTCACACTCGTTTTTATTCTCAACCTCATTTTCAATTTTCTTTTCTATCTCACACCATCTTCTTTTTCTTTCATTTCTTTTTCATTTTCATTTTCTCGCTCACGCTCTTTTTCTTTTTCACATGCTATTTCAATTCCATTACAAAAGTAGAAATCATCAAAATGAGAAACCTTTTGTTGAGAATAAGAAAAGGATACTTCATACAAATGACAATCATCTCTTTGTAATAAATCTTCCGTAGCCGAGTACTTTGACACTCTTGAAACATGTTCACCTATTCGTAAATAATCCTTCGAAGATGAATAAATTGAGGCACTTGTAGAGACATGTTTACCTTTTCGTTTATTATCTCGAAAGGACTCAAACTCGGAGTTTGCTTCTCTTGGTCTCGAACGCATTGTTGAATAGAAGTCTTGATAAGAGTCTCTTGTCGAGTAGTATCGTCGGGATGATCTTAACTCCGTCTCTTGACTCGATGACATTTGCTTTCGTTAGGCTCTTTTCTCTATTCGATCCAATCAATTATGCAATTTATCAAATTTTGATTTCACCATTCTACGCACTTCTTGCATCAAATATTGGAATTCTGATTCGGAAAATTCTTCTTGAGACATTTTTTTGCTAAAAAGAATAAATGTTTAAAATAGAAAGTAAATACCTCACCACAAAACCTCGCAAGTCACTCGGAAAGAAAATTTTCACTCCACTCATGTTTACGCTCGCTTTTGGCTTTTCTTCTCTCGAATGAACTCACACCAATCACTCTTGCATTTTTCCACTCGATTTTTCGCCTCTCGAAGTTCTTCGCAAACTAAATCGACGAATCAATACCGTTTGGCATCGGCTTACAAAATTGATTTGGCTTGGTGGGTAATGATGTCGGAAATGGTAGGCTATCAAACAAACTAGAAATGGTTAAGTGTGGCTATATAGATAAGGTCCTTCGGGCATCAAGCAATGCTTTTACAATCCAACTATGACCTGTTCTCTTTTTTTTTTAATTCCGAATTTTTTTTACTTCCGAAACTTCTTTTTTTTTCTTCTTTTTTTTGAATTTCTCTTTTTTTTCAATACTGAATACAAAAGAAGACAAGAAAAAAATTTGAATACAATTTTTTTTCGATTTTTTTTTTAATTTTTTTTCAAAATTTTTTTCCTTTTTTTTACAATACTGAAATGCCGATAACTTCGATTCTTACTCCGATTCAGCTAGCTCTGATACCAAATGATACACCCCAGCCTCGTTGATGAATCGAGTCGTATGTGATACGAGCTCGTTTCGTATGAAATAATGAGTCGTAATATTTCCCGATCGAAATTAGGTAGTGTCGGCCTTGAAATAAATTCAAGTTTGGTGTTTAAAATTAAATGGCTTTGGGAAACAAGGAAGTTGATGGAGTGTTGTTTGCTGGATATTTCAATGAAAACAAGTCAACCCTTATTAGAAATAAGGACCCGGGGCTTAAGGTTTCAAAGAAAGAAGGATTTGGGATAAAACCGAGACCCTCTATTTAGCAAAATAGGAACTACGGTATGAAGAATGCCACACCAATGGTGATAAGTTCGAAACAAAGTCAGATTGACGCCACTTGTTGAAGATAAGTCAATTAGAGCTTTGGAGAATAAAGAGAGTGAATTGCCTCACTAAAATGATATTTCTTTCAGAAATTTGTCAAAAGCCTTTTACAAGAAAATGAGTAACTATTTATAGCCTAATGCCTAGTAGCCGAATGGACATATTCAAGACTTAGTTTCTAAGCAAACATTGAACAAAAATGGCCAATGTAGGTTCAGCTAATGGTGACCATACATGAAGCTTCCATATTAAGCAAATGAATCTTGGGAATGCATGTAGCAGCTACATTCAGCTGATGAGCTTAAATGATCATTCAGTAGGCAACTCTTGCTGAAAAATTATCAATAATAAAGAGGGCACTTGAACAGCCACATTAGGTGTGAATGGACGGTTTTGAAGAGCCTTAAAATGTGAACACCAAGAACCGAATGGCCAAAATGTATCCAGCAATGTGAAGGAAATAATGGCAGCTTGAAAACTATCTCTTTAGCCGAATGGTCACTTAAGAACTTCAATAATCAGCACACCATTTTTAATGTAGTTCATGCATGTATCATTAGGTGCATTGAATCCAACATGCATGCATCTTGCACACCACATTCGGCCAACCTTTCCCATGCATCTTCCACATTCGGCTGAACCTAAATAAAACAAATGAACCTCATTAATTTAACTCAATTCAGCTGAATTAATTTAAAACATAATATGAACATACTAATTAACATTAAGCCGAATTAAATATGTACTAAACAAGACACATTAATTCGGCTGAACATAGTTAATTCATGTAATATATTCAAACAAATTAAATGACATCTAGACACCTTTAATTCAACCAAATCAACATATTAAACACTTGTAATAAATTAAGACATATTTAAAAGCTGTAATGAAACTTATTTAAATGCTTATTTAAATGGTCTAAAATTCCAGCAGGAAATTAATTAGCTAGAACGAAATTCAGCTTCAAAGAAGTTGAATATGTTCAGCTCATTTTTAAACTCCTTGCTATCATTTTCCTCAACCCGTTCCACCATTGCTAAAATAGCATCTTTGAATCGTCTAGCTCTAGCTCGCGTTATTGGACCAATGGGCAGCTTAATGGCTTCTTGTTCGTTCTCCATTTGGTTCGTAGGCAAGCTCACATTAGTATGGTTGCCCAATCGTGAATTGGAGTAATTTGAAAGCTTAACAAAATAGGCTAGAAGAAAATGATTATTTAGGCTCAAAAGAGTTTTGTTGGTTTAGGAAATGAATTAGAAGACAATGGATGTAATTCGGCTAAGGATTCAAAAGTCGAACTAACACAATAGTAGTGTGTTAACCCGTAACTTATGAGAATGCTTAGGTTGGTAAGGTGTCGATGGAAGGTTTGTTAAGTGGATAGAAACTTCAACCCGCTATAAAAAATGATAGGAACCTCAGTACGAATCGAACGCCACACTTTTGGGATTAAAGTGATAAGTTTGGATAGAAAGACGGTTGACGCCACAAGGGTTACTTGATAAGTCAGACGAGTCTTTGGAGAACAATGAGAGTTGAAAACAAACTCACAAAGTAAACAAATTTCATATAAGTTTTAAAAATATATTGTCTAACCTTAAAACGAATACAAAGCAAGCTATTTATAGCTAAATTCCTAAGGTAGCCGAATGGACTAATAAGATGCTGAATGGTCAGCCAAAATTAAAACAAAAGAGACTAGAAATTTCCAGCAACCTTCCTAAGACATTTTTGGGAAGCTTCATGCATGAAGAAGTCAATTGGACAGCTTCTAGATGTAATCCATTCAGCTGGACATTAATGGAAGTATTGGTGAGCTGAATAAGGGGTCTTGGTTCGGACAATGAAGTTGAATGCACCTTAATGAAGCCTCCTTGTGAGTTGAACAGCTTGACCATTTTTATTGACGTTTTGGGCACACGAAATAGCTCCTAAATGCTTCTTGGGAGTATGAAACGTCAACCTTGGTTAATTAAGCAACAAACATGCTTTGGCCGAATGGTCACTTGGAAATTCCCCAAACAACAGCTCTTTGCTGTACCCGAAGCAATACCAGCTTTAATGCTGTTCAATAACGTCCCCCTTGCATGCTTTCATTAATGCCGTCCATGCATGGTGAATATCTCATTTAATTCATGTTTTGCTACCCTTTAAATTCCGTTCCATACATGGGAACATCTCATTTAATTCATGTCTTTGCTGCACATTAAATCAGCAAGCAGCTTCTTTAATTTCGTCCATTAAATGGCCACATGAAAAAGCACAAACAACTCCTTTAATGCCGTTCCTTGCATGTAGAACAGCATCTTTAATGCATGTCTTGCTGTACATTAAATTCGGCCAACATCCACTTCCTTAAATTGCCGTCCAAGCCATTAAACCTGCAGCCAAATAATTAAATTCGGTCATTAATATCTGCTCATTAAAAATCAGCATCTTAAGACAAATTAAATTGGCAGCAATTTGATCAATAAATATGCTCATAAATTCGCTGAAACTAATGAAAAACATCAATAAATTTGGCAACTAAGACACATTTAATTCAGCATCCTAGACAAGTAATTAAATTGGCTGAACATTAATAACAGCTTAGGCATAATAAATCAGCAATAAGACACATTAAATAATTGTAATAAGGCAAACACATTTATGCTAGGTAATAATTAAAACAAATTAAACATGCAATAAACAAACATAATTAAAATGTCCAGATTTCTTAATTAAACACTTAGTAATTATTTGAGCTAAAATAACTAACTCAACTAATTAATTTATTCCGGCAATTAAATAAAAGAGCTAAAGAGCTAATAACAGCTCAACGAGTTAAATTGAGCTTGAATGAGCTGACTTGAACTCGAATGAGCTAACTTGAGCTCGAATGAGTTGAACCACACAAAAAGAAATTCAAATGAGCTAAAAATTAGCTTCATCTTGCACTTGGGGCCCTCGGTTTAGGCCAATCTCGACGGCGTTGGGTTGTGACATTACATGATGCGATCGGGATCACATCATAATCTAATTAGAAAACTAAAATAAAAAAGCTCTTAATTATTTAATATGGAAATTCAGTCAAAGGTCTTTATTAGGACTCTTGATTGAATATTACATAAAAATTTAAACAAGTAAATAAATAAATAAAAATAAAACTTTACAACTTGGGCCACTTTGACAATTGGCCTGATTTTCAACTAAGTATGTATGGATTTCTTGATTGGCTAGGAATTTGCTTATTGGGCCCGCCTTCAAGAATTGGGCTTTTGTGACTCGTATCATTAAGTCTTAAACTGTCCATTCGGCTACTAGTCACTTTGCTATATAGTTGCTGAATTCTTGTAAAAGGACTTTTGCCAAATTTCTGAATGAAATATAATTTTAGTGAGTTAATTCACTCTCTTTATTCTCCAAAGCTCAATTGACTTATCTTCATAAGTGGCGTCAATCTGACTTTGTTTCAAACTTACACCATTTAGTGTGGCGTTCAAATTATACCGAAGGTTCCTATTTTGCTAAATAGAGGGTCTCGGTTTTATCTACAATTCCATTTCTTTTTCTTTGAAACCTTTAAGCTCGGGTCCTTATTTGCTAATAAGGGTTCGTTCTTGTTTCATTGGAAACCATCAAACCACCTTTTGCTTCTTAAGTTATTAAACCATTATAACTCAAAAGATTGAATTGAATTAAACCGACACTACCTAATTTGATTGGGAACATATTTACGACTCGTCACATCTTCCGAAACGAGCTCGTATCACCATAAACAGAACACACAAGGACTTAGCTCCACGAATGTACCCTTTTTCTAGTAACTCTCAACTTGCCTTGCAATTCCTTGTCTCCTCGGATTGCATCTATAGCTGGTCGATTTGGGATTGAAGCTCCGGGACTAAGTCAATTTGATGTTCTATCCTTCATAAAGGTGGTAAACCTTTGGTTCCTATCATAGTTGATAGTAGGTCAAGGTCCTCGTGGCAGCTCAATGGATTCGGTAGTAATTTCTCGGGCTAAGGTTGCATCATTCCCCCCCTCTTCGAGGCGATTGCTCCCAAATCATTATCATTAATGATAAACTAAGTCTAATTATTCAGCTGAATAATGATTAACTAAATTCATTGTTCATGTTGTGTAGGTTGGCCGAATGTGGATGGAAGCATTTAAGCTAGGTGCATGCACCATAGGTTCAATGAATGTGCGATACATGCATGAAGAATGTTCAGCTATTTTAAATGATTCAAGAACCAACATAATGCCGTTCACACATGAAGTTCACACTCTTGGCTTTTCGGTTTGGAATGTTCACACATAAGGTGATACGAACCCGGTTACGGATGTGTCGAGCCGCACGTATGCCCGATCGTGAATGGGAGTAAAGGATAAGAAAAACGAATAAAATGGATAGTTAATTTTGCGGTGATTTGTGGGAATGGAGAAAATGGACTTAACTCCAGAAATGATTCAACACTAGAGAGTATCACCCCGATTTCTATTGGTTAAGGTGGATTTGCGGAAGTATAGAATGGAACCTTGACCCACTATCAAGATGATAGAACCTCCGGTATAACTTGAACGCCACACTTTGGGTGCAAAGTATAAGTTCGGATAAGAAGAATGGTTGACGCCACAAGGGTACTTGATAAGTCAAACGAGTCTTTGGAGAACAATGAGAGTGTAAACAATCTCACAAAATGTAAAAACATAATTCAAGTTCTGATGCTTATAATGAAATTAACACATATTTATAGGCAAAACAAAGGGTAGCCGAATGGGCAAAATTGGAAACCAAATTCGCCATGGTGCTTCCTCAATTTGTTCCATAAATATGCATGATGTTGGCCAAATGCTCCTTAAATTCTTCCATGAATTATGCATGATGTTGGTCAAATGCTTCCTCAAATTCTTCCATGAATTATCATGATGTTGGTCAAATGCTTCCTCAAATTCTTCCATGAATTATGCATGATGTTGGTCAATGCTCCTCAATTCCCATGAATTATGCATGATGTTGTCAAATGCTTCCTTAATTTCATGCCGTTCACCTCCACATCAATTGCTTTTATGCATGTTGCAGTCCACCTCTTTTTGCCGCCATACGTGTCCAGCAATCAACAATTTATGCTAAATTAACATTATTGGCTGAAAAAAATTTTAACTAAGACTCAAATTAAACTCAACAGCAACTAAGACAATTAATATCAAATGTAAAAAACTTTCAAAAATAAACTTG
>NC_053438.1:33616702-33695689 GCF_007990345.1 Gossypium hirsutum | reverse complement strand
TTTTCGCTATAATTTGCTTTTCAACCTTAATCGCATGTAACATGTCCATCACTTCAACTAGTGTGTAGTTCAACTATTTGGCAATGTCAGGTTTAAACCGCAAAGAACCTAGCCATGTTGCCTCTCGATCCTCCTCGGATACAGCTCGAATCATCGCTATCTCCATCTCCTTAATAATCCAACACTTCTATTTCCTTGAGTAGGTTTTGAAGTCGTGATAAAGATCTCGATGGTAGTATGATGGAATAAATCTTTTCCGCATGACTGATTTCATTTCTCCCCAGTAGATATGGTCTTTCACCATTTCGTCGTCGACTAGTTACAAGCTGGTCCACCACACTATGGCATAATCAGAAAACTCAATTGCCACGAGTTTCACCTTTTTACTCTCCGATAGTTGTTGTGACAGCCCAAAATTGACCCTAGTCGGGAAGTGGTTTCGGGATCGCTAAACCGAGTCACCGAAATGTTTGAATGTGATATTTATTGTCTAGAATATGTAATTATGAATGTGTGAAAATTTCAAGCTTCGATTTAGTCGATTGCATGTGAATTTAGTCAATAGGACTTATGTGCGACATTTTTGAAATGTGATAGGTCGAAGCATAAGGACCTATTACTGCATGAAATAAAAGGGGGGACTTGCATGTCAAATTCCCCCTAACTAGTAGTGGCCGGCCATGACAAGCATGGTAGACCAAGTGTGATGGGCAAGACATGTCATAGACATGTTGTGTTGGTGCATCATGGGTGGAAAAAAATAAAATAAGGAGCATGGGCATAAAATAATGAAAGGGAATATGATGAAAACAAAAAAAAAAAGTGTGTAGTTGTTCCCCCCCATTGCCGTGAGTTAAAGAAAAGAAAAGAGAAAATTCTGTTCATCCTTTTTCATCTTCATTTGGCCGAAAATTCAAAGGAAGGAGGAAGGAGTTCTTGCTTCATGTTTGGTTTGGAAGAGGATTAGGAGGAGGTTTGGCCATACTTGTATCTAGATCAAGGTATGTTTGAGGTTGTGCCATGAGATTCATGCATGTTTCTAGTTGCTAGCTTGAGTTCTAATTATCCCATGGTTCAAATCTTTGCTATGTCATGGGGATGATATTCGACCTAGGTAGATTTTGTGTTAATGCCATTGCATGCTAAATATGAAGCTTGTTAATGATGCATGTGATGATGGATTGATGATTCTTGAATCTTCTTTTTAGCATTTTTGAGTGAGCACATATGTGCATTGGTTGCTAGATGGAGAAGAATCGGCTAGCAAGTTGTGTGCTAAGGCCGAATATAATTTTTGTATATTAATGAGTAATGCATGGGTTAAATTGATGGAAAGGGAGAGGATGCTTTACTAGTGTATATATGTGTGTATTAGCCAAGTTTTGAACTTGAAACAAAAGGGTGTTTAGTCAATACAAGTGACCATACTTGTAGAATGTATTAAGTGTTGAAATCGGCCCAAATAGACATGCATATTCGGCCATAGGAGGAGATTGGTGTTGATGTATTCGTAAGGCAAGCAATTGATGCTTTTGTCTGGCTAGAAATTCGGCCAAGGGGGAAAAATTAGCTAAATGTTGAGTTTGATTCATGATTCCGTACATATGTGACTTTAATGTCTAAGTATAAATATGGGCTAAGTGTCTTGTGTTCTCTTTTCGATGCTCAAATGATTAAATCAATTTATTTGTTTAATTAAGCTCAAGAGCAAAGGGAACTAAATCCGATAAAGGGAAGGAAAAAGTGGTCGAATAGCTATCGGAATCGTTCGACAACACCCGAGGTAAGTTCTTGAGTAAAAGAGCTTAAATTATGATTTGATTAGATCATGTTTTAAGCAAATTAAAATCATGCTCTTTGTGTGGCTATTGAGCCGAAATTGCAAGAATGATAAATGTCTTGTGTTTGAGTTTTGCTAACGAAAACGAAATACGAATGTGCCATGATTTATGTTAAATGTGCATGGTTATTTGAATGATGTCCGGGCTAAGTCCCGAAGGCTTTGTGCTAAGTGACCATATCCGGACTAAGATCCGAAGGCATTTGTGCGAGATACTAATTCCGGGCTAAGCCCGAAGGCATTTGTGCGAGTTACTAAATCCGGGTTAAGTCCCGAAGGCAATTGTGCGAGTTACTATAACCGGGCTATGTCCCGAAGGCATTTGAACGAGTAGCTATATCCGGTTAAATTCCGAAGGTACGTGATTTGGGAATGAATGATCTTGTTGTAAAAATTTCAGTAAATACTCTAGAAACATCCCAACATTGAGGTATGTTTCGTATGTGCTTAATTTAGTTGAGCCCTTACAAATAAGTATTCGCTCAGTTGATAAACGAGCTACCGGCCTTTGGCTAAGTTGATCTTTTGTGTATGTACATAAGGGTTGGTAATGTGAAGCAAGTATGATATCGAAAATTTGTGCATATGAAATTATCGTTTAGCTATATGAATGCTATACTTTGCTGTGCTGGAATTCCTTGCTCAAAACTTACTAAGCATAAATTGCTTACTCCGTTTCTTTGATCCTCTATTTTATAGATTTGGTTCTCCAGCTATCGGACTCGGGATTTTGAAGTCGAAGTCGCCCACACTATCAAAGCCCCCCTTTTGGTACAATTTTGGTTGAACTTCGAAATGGCATGTATAGGACTACCCGTTTGTTGTGGGTCATGGACCCTTTGGACTTGTATAATTTTGGATAGCCATGCGAAAATGGCTTATATATGTTGAGTGTAATGTTATAATCATTTGGTATGGATATGGTTATTGAGAGGTGTGGATAGGCTTGACAAGGATTGGCCATGGGAATGGTT
This sequence comes from Gossypium hirsutum, assembly GCF_007990345.1. NCBI lineage: Eukaryota > Viridiplantae > Streptophyta > Magnoliopsida > Malvales > Malvaceae > Gossypium > Gossypium hirsutum. The sequence goes on along the minus strand of NC_053438.1, from coordinate 33,692,875 downwards.
AATCACTATCATAAATTGTGCTACTTATGCAAAAAGGGCTAGTTGAATCATGGAAACTATGAAATAGGTAAAGTCTACCTTAAAGGCAGATGCTGACAGCAGCAGTGATGTAGATTTGGAAATCACTAAAAACAGTAGGAATGGAATTAAATAGTGAATAAATTATGTAAACAACCTTGATGAATCTATTTTCATAGGAAAGTAACGAAACAATCATACGGACAGTATGTTAGAGATATTCAGGTTCTTCTGAGACAGGGCCAGAACGGTTTCTGGATTTCCTGTTCTGACTTTGGAAATTCATTATAAATTAACCAGAGACAATTAGGAGTCAAGCCATATATGTATAGATTCCTCCTGAGTCTAGTTTCTATAGAAACAAACGGCATCAGTATTGAAGCCTGTACAGGGGATATCCAAGTCGTAATGCGCAAAGGTCAGTGTAGTCGATCCCTGTAACATGGGAGACTTTGACTAATAAACTGTACTAATTGGCCCAACCAAAAATTCTAGAAAAAAATATGTAGATGGGAATATGAGTTTAGTTTCAGGGAAAATTTACGGAACTGGATTCTGAGTTTCTGAACTCAAGATATGATTTTTAAAGCGACTATTACGCAGATTGGCAGTGTCTGGAAAATTTTTAAAGTTTGTTAACACCTCGTGTTCGACTCCGGTGACGGTCTCGGGTTCGGGGTGTTACATTTGATTGGTATCAGAGCTACGGTTTAGTCGATTCTAGGACTACCGTAATGCGTTGGTCTAGCTATACATGCCATTTATGTGATTATTTGATAGTGTGGTGATTTCTGACATTTGCAAATGTGTTTATTTATAGTAATGGATCCCGATCCCGACCGAGCGGTAGCTGATGATCTTGAGAGTGTAGCGCCTGCTCCCGCACAAGGGACAGCGCTGCGGACTCTCAACCTAATGCTATTAACCCGAATGATGAAGCTAGACAAGCTTTCTATAGCGTGATGAATGATTGGTTCAACCAATACATTCGAACTAATGCGGCTGTTCCACAACCTCCATTCCCGACTAATACCACCCCCGCACCTACAATACCTCGGAAACTGACCAAATAAGGTCAAATAAGCCCCCAGTGATAGAATCCGAAAACATGGGCTACTGAATTTAAAGCTACGGATAGCGACGATGCCGAGCAAGCTGAATTTTGGTTGGACAACACTATCCGGGTACTCGATGAGCTATCTTGTACACCCGATGAATGCCTAAAGTGTACTATCTCCTTGCTACGCGATTCTGCCTACTATTGGTGGAGTACTCTGACTTCTGTTGTGCCCCGAGAGCAAGTAACTTGGGAGTTTTCCAAACTGAGTTTCGGAAAAAGTATATCAGTCAGAGATTTGTTGATCAAAAACGGAAGGAATTTCTTGAGCTTAAGCAAGGTTCTATGTCAGTTACTGATTACGAGCGAAAATTTGTTAGACTTAGTAGTACGCTCGGGAATGTGTTTCGTCCGAGGCTATCATGTGTAAACGCTTCGAGGATGGGCTGAATGAAGATATAAAAATGTTCGTGGCATTCTTGAAATACGAGAGTTCGTAGTACTTGTCGAGCGAGCTTGTAAAGCCGAAGAGCTTAGAAAAGAAAAACAAAAAGTTGATGTGGGAACTGGAGAGTTTCGTAAAAGATCCTCGGGAAAGTCTCTTCAACAGGCATCGAAGAAATTTCGAGATGATGTGGGCCGGTCTAGAGGCACTTCGGGCCTTTTTAGACGAGATCGTGATCGACCCCCTGTGGGTACACGAGGCACTTCGGTCGCCAGTGTTGGGAATGAACGTCGAGATAGAACGAAACGTCGATATTGCGGTAAATGGCATTCGGGGAGTTGTAGATTCCCTGACCACTCCTGTTACAAGTGCGGATCAGTTGACCACTTCATTAAAGATTGCCCGAGGTTGTCTGAACAGAATGTAAATCAGAGTGGGAAACCGGGTGCTACCACTGCTCGAGGTAGACCATCTGGAAATACGGGCAATGCTAGTGGTGGTCAAAGAGGATCTAGAGATGCTACGACCAGATCCGAGGCTCGTGCGCCTGCTAGAGCTTATGCTATACGTGCCCGCGAGGATGCTTCTTCGCCTGATGTTATTACCGGTACTTTTACTCTCTTTGATACTAATGTAATTGCTTTGATTGACCCCGGTTCTACTCATTCTTACATATGTGAAACCTTAGCATCCAGTAAGACTTTACCTATTGAGTCTATGAGTTCGTAATTCGGGTGTCAAATCCCTTGGGTCGTTACGTGCTTGTCGACAAAGTGTGTAAGAAATGTCCCCTAGTAATTCGAGGTTCCTGTTTTCCGGCGGACTTGATGCTTTTGCCGTTTGATGAATTTGATGTTTTTCTTGGTTTGGATTGGTTGACCGTGCATGATGCGGTTGTGAATTGCAAAAGCAAGACTATTGAATTGAGGTGCGCAAATAACGAAGTAATCCGAGTTGAGTCTACGGACTTGGATGGGTTGCCAGCTGTAATATCCTCAATGTTGGCCCAAAAATTTGTAAGAAAAGGGTGCGAAGCATACCTTGCGTATGTACTTGATGACAAAGAATCAGAAAAGAAATCCGAATCTGTGCCGGTGGTTTGTGAATACCCGGATGTTTTTCCTGAAGAATTACCGGGTTTACCACCTGTTCGGGAGATAGAGTTTGGTATTGAGCTTGTACCTGGGACTACGCCGATTTCGATGGCTCCGTATCGTATGGCACCAACCGAGTTAAAAGAGTTGAAAGCTCAGTTGCAAGAATTGACGGATAGAGGTTTTGCTCGACCAAGTTTCTCACCTTGGGGTGCACCAGTATTGTTCGTGAAAAAGAAGGACGGAACCATGAGGTTGTGCATTGATTATCGTCAACTGAATAAAGCGATGATAAAGAATAAATATCCGTTACCGCGTATTGATTTGTTTGATCAACTAAAAGGAGCCTCAGTGTTCTCAAAAATAGATTTGAGATCGGGCTATTATCAGTTGCGAATTTGAGATTCGGACATACCCAAAACTGCCTTCAGAACGAGATATGGTCGCTACGAGTTCTTAGTGATGCCGTTTGGGCTCACTAATGCCCCTTCGGTATTTATGGATTTGATGAATCGGATCTTCAGACCATATTTGGATCGATTCGTAGTTGTGTTCATTGATGACATCTTGGTCTATTCAAGAGATGAGACCGAACATGCTGAGCACCTGAGATTAGTGTTGCAAATTTTGCGGGATAAGCAGTTATATGCTAAGTTTAGTAAGTGTGAGTTCTGGTTAAGAGAGGTTAGCTTCTTGGGTCATGTGGTATCCGCATCGGGTATTCGAGTTGACCCGAACAAAATTTCAGCCATACTTAACTGGAAACCTCCGAGAAATATTGCTGAGGTTCGGAGCTTTTTGGGACTCGCCGGTTATTACCGACGATTTGTCAAAGGTTTCTCGATGATAGCCACACCAATGACAAAGCTATTTCAAAAGGATGTTAAGTTTGAATGGACGGAGAAATGTCAGAAAAGTCTCGATCAACTGAAAACTTATTTGACTGAAGCTCCAATTTTAGTGCAACCCGAATCAGGCAAAGAGTTTGTCATTTATAGTGACGCATCCCTACTTGGGTTGGGTTGCGTATTGATGCAAGAAGGTCGAGTGGTGGCCTATGCGTCGAGACAATTAAAGCCACATGAGAAAAATTATCCGACCCATGATCTTGAACTAGCTGCCATCGTATTTGCTTTAAAAATATGGTGACATTACTTATTTGGTGAAAAGTGCCATGTATTTTCGGATCACAAAAGTCTCAAATATTTGATGACTCAAAGAGACTTAAATCTGCGACAAAGACATTGGCTTGAGTTGTTGAAAGATTACGAGCTTGTCATTGATTACCACCCAGGAAAGGCTAATGTGGTTGCGGACGCCTTAAGCCGGAAATCATTGTTTGCTTTACGAGCGATGAATGTGCACTTGTCTGTTCTACCCGACAATGTGTTAGTAGCTGAATTAAAAGCCAAACCATTATTGATTCATCAAATTCGTGAAGGCTAGAAAGTTGATGATGAGTTGGTTGCAAAACGGGCTGAGTGTTTCTGAACAAGGAATCGGAGTTTCAAATTGATGATGATGATTGTTTGAGGTTCAGAAGTCATTTGTGTGTTCCAAGGAATTCGGAACTCATTTCGATGATTCTGAACGAAGCCCATTGTAGCCGAATGTCAATTCACTCGGGGAGTACGAAAATGTACAACGATTTGAAATGTTGGTTTTGGTGGCATGGTATGAAACGAGACATCTCCTCCTTTGTTTCGAGATGTTTAATATGTCAACAAGTGAAAGCGGAACATCAAGTGCCTTCAGGATTACTTCAGCCGATCATGATACCTGAGTGGAAATGGGATCGAGTCACAATGGACTTTGTGTCCGGACTGCCATTGTCAACAAGTAAGAAAGATGCGATTTGGGTTGTTATCGATAGACTGACTAAGTCGGCTCACTTTATCCCCGTGCGTACGGATTTTTCATTGGATAAACTAGCTGAATTGTACGTTTCTCAGATTGTGAGATTACACGGGGTACCTATTTCTATCGTGTTGGATAGAGATCCGAGATTCACCTCGCGATTTTGGAGGAAATTGCAAGAAGCTTTGGGTACCAAGCTGCATTTTAGCACTGCTTTTCACCCCCAAACCGATGGTCAATCCGAGCGGATAATTCAGATACTTGAGGATATGTTGAGATGTTGCATCCTCGAGTTCAGTAGTTCATGGGAACGGTATTTACCTTTGATTGAATTCGCTTACAACAACAGTTTTCAATCAAGTATTAAGATGGCACCTTACGAGGCTTTGTACGGTCGTAAATGCCGTACACCATTGTTTTGGACCGAGCTCGGTGAAAGTAAAATTTTCGGAGTTGATTTGATTAAAGATGCCGAACAGAAAGTAAAGGTAATCCGTGAAAGTCTGAAAGCAGCCACAGATCGTCAAAAATCGTATGCGGATTTGAAACGAAAAGACATTGAATATCAGGTGGGAGATAAAGTGTTTCTTAAAGTTTCGCCTTGGAAAAAGGTACTCAGATTTGGCCATAAGGGCAAGTTGAGCCTGAGATTCATTGGGCCGTACGAAATCTCCGAACGAGTTGGTCTGGTTGCGTATAGATTGATTTTGCCCCCTGAACTTGAAAAGATTCACGATGTCTTTCATGTTTCGATGCTTCGACGTTATAGATCCGATCCGTCACATGTGATTAATCCCTCAGAAGTTGAAATTCAATCTGACTTGAGTTATGAAGAAGAACCGATTCGTATCCTAGCTCGTGAAGTGAAAGAGTTGCGAAACAAAAGGGTTCCGTTAGTTAAGGTGTTATGGCTCCAACACGGGATCGAGGAAGCTACTTGGGAAACCGAGAGCTCGATGAAAGAACGATACCCAAACCTATTTACCGGTAAGATTTTCGGGGACGAAAATTTCTTAAGTGGGGGAGAGTTGTGACAGCCCAAAATTGACCCTAGTCGGGAAGTGGTTTCGGGACCGCTAAACCGAGTCACCGAAATGTTTGAATGTGATATTTATTGTCTAGAATATGTAATTATGAATGTGTGAAAATTTCAAGCTTCGATTTAGTCGATTGCATGTGAATTTAGTCAATAGGACTTATGTGCGACATTTTTGAAATGTGATAGGTCAAAGCATAAGTACCTATTACTGCATGAAATAAAAAGGGGGGACTTGCATGTCAAATTCCCCCCTAACTAGTAGTGGCCGGCCATGACAAGCATGGTAGACCAAGTGTGATGGGCAAGACATGTCATAGACATGTTGTGTTGGTGCATCATGGGTGGAAAAAAATAAAATAAGGAGCATGGGCATAAAATAATGAAAGGGAATATGATGAAAACAAAAAAAAAGTGTGTAGTTGTTTCCCCCCCCATTGCCGTGAGTTAAAGAAAAGAAAAGAGAAAGTTTTGTTCATCCTTTTTCATCTTCATTTGGCCGAAAATTCAAAGGAAGGAGGAAGGAGTTCTTGCTTCAAGTTTGGTTTGGAAGAGGATTAGGAGGAGGTTTGGCCATACTTGTATCTAGATCAAGGTATGTTTGAGGTTGTGCAATGAGATTCATGCATGTTTCTAGTTGCTAGCTTGAGTTCTAATTATCCCATGGTTCAAATCTTTGCTATGTCATGGGGATGATATTCGGCCTAGGTAGATTTTGTGTTAATGCCATTGCATGCTAAATATGAAGCTTGTTAATGATGCATGTGATGGTGGATTGATGATTCTTGAATCTTCTTTTTAGCATTTTTGAGTGAGCACATATGTGCATTGGTTGCTAGATGGAGAAGAATCGGCTAGCAAGTTGTGTGCTAAGGCCGAATATAATTTTTGTATATTAATGAGTAATGCATGGGTTAAATTGATGGAAAGGGAGAGGATGCTTTACTAGTGTATATATGTGTGTATTAGCCAAGTTTTGAACTTGAAACAAAAGGGTGTTTAGTCAATACAAGTGACCATACTTGTAGAATGTATTAAGTGTTGAAATCGGCCCCAACATAGACATGCATATTCGGCCATAGGAAGGAGATTGGTGTTGATGTATTCGGTTAGAGGCAAGCATATTGATGCTTTTGTCTTGGCTTAGAAAATTCGGCCAAGGGGGAAAAATTAGCTAAAATGTTGAGTTTGATTCATGATTCCGTACATATGTGACTTTAATGTCTAATGTATAAATATGGGCTAAGTGCCTTGTGTTCCTCTTTTCGATGCTCAAATGATTAAATCAATTTATTTGTTTAATTAAGCTCAAGAGCAAAGGGGAACTAAATCCGATAAAGGGAAGGAAAAAGTGGTCGAATAGCTATCGGAATCGTTCGACAACACTCGAGGTAAGTTCTTGAGTAAAAGAGCTTAAATTATGATTTGATTAGATCATGTTTTAAGCAAATTAAAATCATGCTCTTTGTGTGGCTATTGAGCCGAAATTGCAAGAATGATAAATGTCTTGTGTTTGAGTTTTGCTAACGAAAACGAAATACGAATGTGCCATGATTTATTGTTAAATGTGCATGGTTATTTGAATGATGTCCGGGCTAAGTCCCGAAGGCTTTGTGCTAAGTGACCATATCCGGACTAAGATCCGAAGGCATTTGTGCGAGATACTAATTCCGGGCTAAGCCCGAAGGCATTTGCGCGAGTTACTAAATCCGGGTTAAGTCCCGAAGGCAATTGTGCGAGTTACTATAACCGGGCTATGTCCCGAAGGCATTTGAACAAGTAGCTATATCCGGTTCAATTCCGAAGGTACGTGATTTGGGAATGAATGATCTTGCTGTAAAAATTTCAGTAAATACTCTAGAAACATCCCAACATTGAGGTATGTTTCGTATGTGCTTGAATTTAGTTGAGCCCATACAAATAAGTATTCGCTGAGTTGATAAACGAGCTACCGGCCTTTGGCTAAGTTGATCTTTTGTGTATGTACATAAGGGTTGGTAATGTGAAGCAAGTATGATATCGAAAATTTGTGCATATGAAATTATTCGTTTAGCTATATGAATGCTATACTTTTGCTGTGCTGGAATTCCTTGCTCAAAACTTACTAAGCATAAATTGCTTACTCCGTTTCTTTGATCCTCTATTTTATAGATTTTGGTTCTCCAGCTATCGGACTCGGGATTTTGAAGTCGAAGTCGCCCACACTATCAAAGCCCCCCTTTTGGTACAATTTTGGTTGAACTTCGAAATGGCATGTATAGGACTACCCGTTTGTTGTGGGTCATGGACCCTTTGGACTTGTATAATTTTGGATAGCCATGCGAAAATGGCTTATATATGTTTGAGTGTAATGTTATAATCATTTGGTATGGATATGGTTATTGAGAGGTGTGGATAGGCTTGACAAGGATTGGCCATGGGAATGGTTAATCACTATCATAAATTGTGCTACTTATGCAAAAAGGGCTAGTTGAATCATGGAAACTATGAAATAGGTAAAGTCTACCTTAAAGGCAGATGCTGACAGCAGCAGTGATGTAGATTTGGAAATTCACTAAAAACAGTAGGAATGGAATTAAATAGTGAATAAATTATGTAAACGAACCTTGATGAATCTATTTTCATAGGAAAGTAACGAAACAATCATACGGACAGTATGTTAGGAGATATTCAGGTTCTTGTGAGACAGGGCCAGAACGGTTTCTGGATTTCCTGTTCTGAATTTGGAAATTCATTATAAATTAACCAGAGACAATTAGGAGTCAAGCCATATATGTATAGATTCCTCCCTGAGTCTAGTTTCTATAGAAACAAACGGCATCAGTATTGGTTCAACCAATACATTCGAACTAATACGGCTGTTCCACAACCTCCATTCCCGACAAATACCACCCCCGCACCTTCAATACCTCCGGAAACTGACCAAATAAGGTCAAATAAGCCCCCAGTTGATAGAATCTGAAAACATGGGGCTACTGAATTTAAAGCTACGGATAGCGACGATGCCGAGCAAGCTGAATTTTGGTTGGACAACACTATCCGGGTACTCGATGAGCTATCTTGTACACCCGATGAATGCCTAAAGTGTACTATCTCCTTGCTACGCGATTCTGCCTACTATTGGTGGAGTACTCTAACTTCTGTTGTGCCCCGAGAGGAAGTAACTTGGGAGTTTTTCCAAACTGAGTTTCGGAAAAAGTATATCAGTCAGAGATTTGTTGATCAAAAACGGAAGGAATTTCTTGAGCTTAAGCAAGGTTCTATGTCAGTTACTGATTACGAGCGAAAATTTGTTAGACTTAGTAGGTACGCTCGGGAATGTGTTTCGTCCGAGGCTATCATGTGTAAACGCTTCGAGGATGGGCTGAATGAAGATATAAAAATGTTCGTGGGCATTCTTGAAATACGAGAGTTCGTAGTACTTGTCGAGCGAGCTTGTAAAGCCGAAGAGCTTAGAAAAGAAAAACAAAAAGTTGATGTGGGAACTGGAGAGTTTCGTAAAAGATCCTCGGGAAAGTCTCTTCAACAGGCATCGAAGAAATTTCGAGATGATGTGGGCCGGTCTAGAGGCACTTCGGGCCTTTTTAGACGAGATCGTGATCGACCCCCTGTGGGTACACGAGGCACTTCGGTCGCCAGTGTTGGGAATGAACGTCGAGACAGAACGAAATGTCGATATTGCGGTAAATGGCATTCGGGGAGTTGTAGATTCCCTGACCGCTCCTGTTACAAGTGCGGATCAGTTGACCACTTCATTAAAGATTGACCGAGGTTGTCTGAACAGAATGTAAATCAGAGTGGGAAACCGGGTGCTACCACTGCTCGAGGTAGACCATCTGGAAATACGGGCAATGCTAGTGGTGGTCAGAGAGGATCTAGAGATGCTACGACCAGATCCGAGGCTCGTGCGCCTGCTAGAGCTTATGCTATACGTGCCCGCGAGGATGCTTCTTCGCCTGATGTTATTACCGGTACTTTTACTCTCTTTGATACTAATGTAATTGCTTTGATTGACCCCGGTTCTACTCATTCTTACATATGTGAAACCTTAGCATCCAGTAAGACTTTACCTATTGAGTCTACTGAGTTCGTAATTCGGGTGTCAAATCCCTTGGGTCGTTACGTGCTTGTCGACAAAGTGTGTAAGAAATGTCCCCTAGTAATTCGAGGTTCCTGTTTTCCGGCGGACTTGATGCTTTTGCCGTTTGATGAATTTGATGTTATTCTTGGTTTGGATTGGTTGACCGTGCATGATGCGGTTGTGAATTGCAAAAGCAAGACTATTGAATTGAGGTGCGCAAATAACGAAGTAATCCGAGTTGAGTCTACGGACTTGGATGGGTTGCCAGCTGTAATATCCTCAATGTTGGCCCAAAAATATGTAAGAAAAGGGTGCGAAGCATACCTTGCGTATGTACTTGATGACAAAGAATTAGAAAAGAAACCCGAATCTGTGCCAGTGGTTTGTGAATACCCGGATGTTTTTCCTGAAGAATTACCGGGTTTACCACCTGTTCGGGAGATAGAGTTTGGTATTGAGCTTGTACCTGGGACTACGCCGATTTCGATGGCTCCGTATCGTATGGCACCAACCGAGTTAAAAGAGTTCAAAGCTCAGTTGCAAGAATTGACGGATAGAGGTTTTGCTCGACCAAGTTTCTCACCTTGGGGTGCACCAGTATTGTTCGTGAAAAGAAGGACGGAACCATGAGGTTGTGCATTGATTATCGTCAACTGAATAAAGCGACGATAAAGAATAAATATCCATTACCGCGTATTGATTTGTTTGATCAACTAAAAGGAGCCTCAGTGTTCTCAAAATAGATTTGAGATCGGGCTATTATCAGTTGCGAATTCGAGATTCGGACATACCCAAAACTGCCTTCAGAACGAGATATGGTCACTACGAGTTCTTAGTGATGCCGTTTGGGCTCACTAATGCCCCTGCGGTATTTATGGATTTGATGAATCGGATCTTCAGACCATATTTGGATCGATTCGTAGTTGTGTTCATTGATGACATCTTGGTCTATTCAAGAGATGAGACCGAACATGCTGAGCACCTGAGATTAGTGTTGCAAATTTTGCGGGATAAGTAGTTATATGCTAAGTTTAGTAAGTGTGAGTTCTGGTTAAGAGAGGTTAGCTTCTTGGGTCATGTGGTATCCGCATCGGGTATTCGAGTTGACCCGAACAAAATTTCAGCCATACTTAACTGGAAACCTCCGAGAAATATTACTGAGGTTCGGAGCTTTTTGGGACTCGCCGATTATTACCGACGATTTGTCAAAGGTTTCTCGATGATAGCCACACCAATGGCAAAGCTACTTCAAAAGGATGTTAAGTTCGAATGGGCGGAGAAATGTCAGAAAAGTTTCGATCAACTGAAAACTTATTTGACTGAAGCTCCAATTTTAGTGCAACCCGAATCAGGCAAAGAGTTTGTCATTTATAGTGACGCATCCCTACTTGGGTTGGGTTGCGTATTGATGCAAGAAGGTCGAGTGGTGGCCTATGCGTCGAGACAATTAAAGCCACATGAGAAAAATTATCCGACCCATGATCTTGAACTAGCTGCCATCGTATTTGCTTTAAAAATATGGCGACATTACTTATTTGGTGAAAAGTGCCATGTATTTTCGGATCACAAAAGTCTCAAATATTTGATGACTCAAAGAGACTTAAATCTGCGACAAAGACGTTGGCTTGAGTTGTTGAAAGATTACGAGCTTGTCATTGATTACCACCCGGGAAAGGCTAATGTGGTTGCGGACGCCTTAAGCCGGAAATCATTGTTTGCTTTACGAGCGATGAATGTGCACTTGTCTGTTCTACCCGACAATGTGTTAGTAGCTGAATTAAAAGCCAAACCATTATTGATTCATCAAATTCGTGAAGCCCAGAAAGTTGATGATGAGTTGGTTGCAAAACGGGCTGAGTGTTTCCGAACAAGGAATCGGAGTTTCAAATTGATGATGATGATTGTTTGAGGTTCAGAAGTCGTTTGTGTGTTCCAAGGAATTCGGAACTCATTTCGATGATTCTAAACGAAGCCCATTGTAGCCGAATGTCAATTCACCCGGGGAGTACGAAAATGTACAACGATTTGAAACGTTGGTTTTGGTGGCATGGTATGAAACGAGACATCTCCGACTTTGTTTCGAGATGTTTAATATGTCAACAAGTGAAAGCGGAACATCAAGTGCCTTCAGGATTACTTCAGCTGATCATGATACCTGAGTGGAAATGGGATCGAGTCACAATGGACTTTGTGTCCGGACTGCCATTGTCAACAAGTAAGAAAGATGCGATTTGGGTTGTTGTCGATAGACTGACTAAGTCGGCTCACTTTATCCCCGTGCGTACGGATTTTTCATTGGATAAACTAGCTGAATTGTACGTTTCTCAGATTGTGAGATTACATGGGGTGCCTATTTCTATCGTGTTGGATAGAGATCCGAGATTCACCTCGCGATTTTGGAGGAAATTGCAAGAAGCTTTGGGTACCAAGCTGCATTTTAGCACTGCTTTTCACCCCCAAACCGATGGTCAATCCGAGCGGATAATTCAGATACTTGAGGATATGTTGAGATGTTGCATCCTCGAGTTCAGTAGTTCATGGGAACGGTATTTACCTTTGATTGAATTCGCTTACAACAACAGTTTTCAATCAAGTATTAAGATGGCACCTTACGAGGCTTTGTACGGTCGTAAATGCCGTACACCATTGTTTTGGACCGAGCTCGGTGAAAGTAAAATTTTCGGAGTTGATTTGATTAAAGATGCCGAACAGAAAGTAAAGGTAATCCGTGAAAGTCTGAAAGCAGCCACAGATCGTCAAAAATCGTATGCGGATTTGAAACGAAAAGACATTGAATATCAGGAGGAAATTTTGTTCATCCTTTTTCATCTTCATTTGGCCGAAAATTCAAAGGAAGGAGGAAGGAGTTCTTGCTTCATGTTTGGTTTGGAAGAGGATTAGGAGGAGGTTTGGCCATACTTGTATCTAGATCAAGGTATGTTTGAGGTTGTGCCATGAGATTCATGCATGTTTCTAGTTGCTAGCTTGAGTTCTAATTATCCCATGGTTCAAATCTTTGCTATGTCATGGGGATGATATTCGGCCTAGGTAGATTTTGTGTTAATGCCATTGCATGCTAAATATGAAGCTTGTTAATGATGCATGTGATGGTGGATTGATGATTCTTGAATCTTCTTTTTAGCATTTTTGAGTGAGCACATATGTGCATTGGTTGCTAGATGGAGAAGAATCGGCTCGCAAGTTGTGTGCTAAGGCCGAATATAATTTTTGCATATTAATGAGTAATGCATGGGTTAAATTGATGGAAAGGGAGAGGATGCTTTACTAGTGTATATATGTGTGTATTAGCCAAGTTTTGAACTTGAAACAAAAGGGTGTTTAGTCAATACAAGTGACCATACTTGTAGAATGTATTAAGTGTTGAAATCGGCCACAACATAGACATGCATATTCGGCCATAGGAAGGAGATTGGTGTTGCATGTATTCGGTTAGAGGCAAGCATATTGATGCTTTTGTCTTGGCTTAGAAAATTCGGCCAAGGGGGAAAAATTAGCGAAAATGTTGAGTTTGATTCATGATTCCGTACATATGTGACTTTAATGTCTAACGTATAAATATGGGCTAAGTGCCTTGTGTTCCTCTTTTCGATGCTCAAATGATTAAATCAATTTATTTGTTTAATTAAGCTCAAGAGCAAAGGGGAACTAAATCCGATAAAGGGAAGGAAAAAGTGGTCGAATAGCTATCGGAATCGTTCGACAACACCCGAGGTAAGTTCTTGAGTAAAAGAGCTTAAATTATGATTTGATTAGATCATGTTTTAAGCAAATTAAAATCATGCTCTTTGTGTGGCTATTGAGCCGAAATTGCAAGAATGATAAATGTCTTGTGTTTGAGTTTTGCTAACGAAAACGAAATACGAATGTGCCATGATTTATTGTTAAATGTGCATGGTTATTTGAATGATGTCCGGGCTAAGTCCCGAAGGCTTTGTGCTAAGTGACCATATCCGGACTAAGATCCGAAGGCATTTGTGCGAGATACTAATTTCGGGCTAAGCCCGAAGGCATTTGCGCGAGTTACTAAATCCGGGTTAAGTCCTGAAGGCAATTGTGCGAGTTACTATAACCGGGCTATGTCCCGAAGGCATTTGAACGAGTAGCTATATCCGGTTCAATTCCGAAGGTACGTGATTTGGGAATGAATGATCTTGCTGTAAAAATTTCAGTAAATACTCTAGAAACATCCCAACATTGAGGTATGTTTCGTATGTGCTTGAATTTAGTTGAGCCCATACAAATAAGTATTCGCTCAGTTGATAAACGAGCTACCGGCCTTTGGCTAAGTTGATCTTTTGTGTATGTACATAAGGGTTGGTAATGTGAAGCAAGTATGATATCGAAAATTTGTGCATATGAAATTATTCGTTTAGCTATATGAATGCTATACTTTTGCTGTGCTGGAATTCCTTGCTCAAAACTTACTAAGCATAAATTGCTTACTCCGTTTCTTTGATCCTCTATTTTATAGATTTTGGTTCTCCAGCTATCGGACTCGGGATTTTGAAGTCGAAGTCGCCCACACTATCAAAGCCCCCCTTTTGGTACAATTTTGGTTGAACTTCGAAATGGCATGTATAGGACTACCCGTTTGTTGTGGGTCATGGACCCTTTGGACTTGTATAATTTTGGATAGCCATGCGAAAATGGCTTATATATGTTTGAGTGTAATGTTATAATCATTTGGTATGGATATGGTTATTGAGAGGTGTGGATAGGCTTGACAAGGATTGGCCATGGGAATGGTTAATCACTATCATAAATTGTGCTACTTATGCAAAAAGGGCTAGTTGAATCATGGAAACTATGAAATAGGTAAAGTCTACCTTAAAGGCAGATGCTGACAGCAGCAGTGATGTAGATTTGGAAATTCACTAAATATAGTAGGAATGGAATTAAATAGTGAATAAATTATGTAAACGAACCTTGATGAATCTATTTTCATAGAAAAGTAACGAAACAATCATACGGATAGTATGTTAGGAGATATTCAGGTTCTTGTGAGACAGGGCCAGAACGGTTTCTAGATTTCCTGTTCCGACTTTGGAAATTCATTATAAATTAACCAGAGACAATTAGGAGTCAAGACATATATGTATAGATTCCTCCCTGAGTCTAGTTTCTATAGAAACAAACGGCATCAGTATTGAAGCCCTGTACAGGGAGATATCCAAGTCGTAATGCGCAAAGGTCAGTGTAGTCGATCCCTGTAACATGGGAGAATTTGACTAATAAACTGTACTAATTGGCCCAACCAACAATTCTAGAAAAAAATGTAGGTGGGAATATGAGTCTAGTTTCAGGGAAAATTTACTGAACTGGATTCCGAGTTTCTGAACTCAAGATATGATTATTAAAGCGACTATTACGCAGATTGGCAGTGTCTGGAAAATTTTTAAAGTTTGTTAACACCTCGTGTTCGACTCCGGTGACGGTCTCGGGTTCGGGGTGTTACAGTTGTGGCAATCAAAAACAAGCTCAATCTTCTTTTCCCACTCCAAATAAGCTTCAGGGTCATTCTTACCTTGGAATGGTGGAATTGTCATCTTGATATTCTTAAGATTGTCATCTGGTCGTTCACGATCTCTAGGACCTCGTTGTCGTTGACGGCCTCGACGTCGTACACTTTGGGTAGATGAGTGATCACTTTCTTGTCCACTTGCTTCATAAGGATCTTGAATTGGACGTTCTCGCTCTTGTCTTGCATCTTCCGGAGTCATCTCACGTTGTTCTCGTCTCTCGACTCGATATAATCGATCTTCAATTGGTTCAAGTTTTCTATCAAATAATCGCTCCATCTCTCGCATAATTGCTTGAAGGGTAAGATCTGGCACTCCTCCTCCAACATTTCTTACGGGACGGAACCCTCCTTCCACATTTTGATTTCTTTCCGGACTTCGTGACATATTTTTTTTTAAAATGAACTCACAACAAAGAATCTCACTATCCACTCACAAAGAAATCTCACTTCCTTGGCTTTTATACTCTCGAATAAACTCACCACTCTCTTGCCTCTTTCCACTCACTCCTTCTCTCTAAGTTCTTAGGAATTATTTAAACTTAAAAAGCAGTTGTTGTGGGTCGGCTTACAACCTTGATGTTTGGGCTTGGTAAGAATATTGTAGGACAAAGGAAAGTAGGCTTGAATCAAGAAATGAAAGGTTGGATGTGGCGAAATAGTAGAAGGTAGTAATAACTATAATTTGGGCAGCAAACAACAACAAAATTTCAAAACTAGCTTCTTCTTTTTTTCACGAAAATTTTTTTTTCACGAATTTTTTTTTTCACGAAATTTTTTTTTCAACTTGATATCCAATCTCTTGAGTTTTAATGGAAACCATTTTTTTTTGAATTTTTTTTTGAATTTTTTTTTGAATTTTTTTTTGAATTTTTTTTGAAGAAACTACTATACCGTATTGCCGACAATGTCGATTCTTACTCCAAATTCACTAGCTCTGATACCAATTTGATACGAACTCGTCTCGTGATGTTTTGAGTCGTATGTGTTGCCCAATCGTGAATTTAGTAAGGATGGATTCGTTTCGATTTTAAAATGAAACAAAATAGAGATAATGGCTTCAAACAAAGGTAATAAACAAAATAAAGAGGAAACAATAACAAATTAATTGGCTAAGACCGAAAATGAACCAACAATAACGAATTGTTGACCCGAATCTCAAAATGGTCTTTAGGTGTTTTCGGTTAAAGGAAACAGGAAAGGAACCTTGACCCACTATCAACTATGATAGGAACCAAAGGTATATTGAATGCCACACCAAAAGTGATAAGTTCAGCAACAAAGAAAAGATGGACGCCACAAGCTATGCTTGATAAGTCAAATCAATTCCGAAAGAACAAAGAGAATTGGATAGCTCACAATTCAAATATTTCATCTATATTCAGCAAAAAGTTGTTCCCTCTATGGCTGATTACATCTATTTATAATGCTAGAACAAGGTAACCGAATGGTCAAAAACATCCACTTAATGTGCCATAAAAAACTGATGTATTTTCTTATTCTTTGAACCAAATAACTCCTTCCATAAAATCACTTTAATTCAGCTGATTTGAATGTCTTTAATGGCTTAGAAAATGACTCTTGAGTTTGATACGATATCGGTTTAGTAGTTGAGGCCGAGTCATTTAGTTCCCGATCGTAAACGAAGAAGTAGAATAGACGAGAAGGAGATAGAATATATTTGTGTTCAAAGAAGTAAGATAAGTTCGTGCAAAGTTGGATGTGGATTTGGTTTAAGTCGAAAAGGTATGAATAGAATGGACGAGTTCGGTTTAGGATAATTAAGAAATGGTATTTGGTTTTGGTACGTTTTGGTATTTGGGAATTGGTTCGAAATAGTATGGAATTGGTACGAAATGGTATGGTATTTGGTACGAATTGGTAATGGTTCAAAAGGACCTTGACCCGATACTTAGGAAAGTATGAACCAAAGGTATCAAAGGTGAACGCCACACTCGGGTTTAAGGAGTGATAAGTTCGAAAAAGACTCGGAAAGACGCCACTAAAAAGCTTAGATAAGTCTTACGGGTCTCGAACGAAATTTGAGAGAAAATGCCTCACAAATTTGGCAGCAATTCGCTAATTAAAATGTCAAAAGTCCCTTACAAAGTGAAAATTTAGCTATTTATAATAATCCACTAGGCTAGCCGAATGGTCACTTAAATTCCTTAAAAATTAAGCAAATGAATTACTTAAATGGGCTAGCTAGATTCGGCTGAACTTGGAGCTCCAATGGTCACCTTCTAGATGGACAATTGAACTTGGAGCTTGAGGGAGTAAATGGCAGCAGCTACATTCGGTTGATGTGCTTAAAGGAGCTCATTTAATTGGCAACTATTGCTGAAAAATTATCAGCAATTAAGAAGATGTTGAGTAGTCACTTTGAGTGTGAAAACCAAGTTTTGAAGAGTCTTTGAATGTGAACACCTTGATCCGAACAGCCATGATGTATTCAACAGTGTGTAAGCAATAAATTCGACTGAATGGTCACTTAGGAGACTTCAAACAGCAGCCAACTTCATTCTCCCATTCATGCATGTGCCGTCCCCTTCATGTACCCTCTTTTAATACCTTACATGCTCCAAAAACATTCATGGATGATGTACCTACAGCAACATTCATCAAATAATTCAAATTCATGTTTAGACACATTAAATTAACACTAAAATGCTGCACATTAAATTCGGCAGCCTTAGGACATAATTAAAACAAGTAATAAAGTTAACATATTAAAAACAAGCTTAAAAACATATTTATAAGCTGTATAAATTAAGACAAAATTAATAACATGTCATAATAACTAAAATATCATGCATAATTAAGTTTGACCAGATTTAAGACCAATTTAATAACGAAAATTAATTAAGCTTGTAAATAACTAATTTAACTAACTCAATTAATTATTTCAGCTACTATATGATTGACTAAGTTATTTTGAGCTAATTTTGAGCTGGTTCGAATTTAATGAGCTGAAGTGGAGCTTAATTCAGCTCGTAACAAAGTGCAAGGAAGGCTCATCGAGTTTGTCCAAGCTTCATCAATGCGTCCAACCAAAGTCTCGCCCCAAACTTGATCTACTAAGGCCGAAACAGCCTCCTTGAATTGTTTAGCTCGTGATCAGGTGATTGGACCTTGAGGCAGCTCCAAAGGCTCCTTGCTCGAGCTAGGTTGGACTTGAGGCGTGGCTGTATCAGAGTTGTCCTTGGCTAGTTGAATAGACACCATCTCTTACCAGCTCCTTAATGACATTCAAAGGCTTGATTAATTTCTCTTAAAAGCTCCAAAAATGGCTGGAAGTGGAAGAGTTGCTGCTGAATTTTAAAGGGCATAAAATGCTCTTTAAAAACTCCTTTTAATCATCTTTAAGCTCCTTTTTTTAATAGCCCCTTTAATTGTAACTCAAAAGAACTTGAACAACCACTTATTAAATGTGTAACAGCCTTGAATTGTAACCACTATAAGCTAAAAAGTCACCTACAATAAACACATTAAAATGAGTTTATTAAACACATTAAAACACTTATTAATCATAACACATATTAAACTTACTTAAATAAATGAACTAAACATATATGCAATAATTATTCCAGCAACTAGTTTAATTAAAGAAGCATAATTTAAAGAACTTAATTTATGCATCAATAAATAATCCTAGGAACTAGATCAATTAAGAAGCATCTTATTTAATAAAGTTCAATAACTAACTCATGTATTAAAACTTTAAGATAAGTTAAATTAATTGATCAGCAACTTATTTATTAAACTAAAACAAGTTAATTAAAAGAAACAAATTCAGCTTGCAATAAATTGCAAGTAACGCCTTTTGAACGGTTTGAAGCACGACTATCAAATTCGGCCACTCCCTCTTCCCAAGCTCGTTCCACATAGCTTGCTATTGCATTTCGAAATCTCTTAGCTCGTGATCGAGTTATTGGTCCTCGTGGCAGCTCAATGGATTCGGTAGTAATTTCCCGGGCTAAGGTTGCATCACTTAAGCACCCGAGTCCCTAAAAGTTACAATGGCTCAATGAAGGAGTCAAACTTAAGGTAACCGAACAAGCATTGATTCCCTTTTCAATTGGAAGATACCAAGACGAGATTTTGTGCGACGTTGTACCCATGCATGCGGGCCACTTACTGCTTGGGAGGCCGTGGCAATTTGATCGGCGAGTCAAGCACGATGGGTTCTCGAACCAATATTCATTCAAGCACAAAGGCAAAAATATCACTTTGGTCCCATTGTCTCCACACAAGTGATGGAAGATCAACAACGATTAAAGCAATCCTTGGAAGATTTGAATGAACAAAAAAAGAAATTGAGAGAGAGTGAAAAAGAAAAGAAAAATGATTCAAAAGAAAAGAATCGAGATTGTGAGAAAAACAAGATCAAAGAAAAAGAAAGTGAAAGAAATTTGAGTGAGAGAAAGAAAAATGTTTTGATTAATTATTGTCTTCCTGTCTCTTCATTTTTTCAGGTTAAACCAAGCAAGGAATTACAATTACATTATATTCCTGAGAAGAGAAGGTTCATATTGCAAGAAAATGGTAAAACCGATCCTCAAATCCATAATCTCAAGGATAGACAAGGTTTGGTTTCTGAAGAACTAAAAACATCTCTATTTTGTTCAAAAGGTGATGACATTCATGAATATGACAAGTTTGATGAAGAAGTGGAAGATTATTGGCCACTACTAAGTTTAAATTTGCAAAACTTGATTCGACTAAGTGATCTTGTTTCTTTTGGCCGATATTTTTTTCACATATTTGTTTAAAAGACTTTTTGTGGATTTGTGGTTATTCGTTAAAATCTATTCGTCCATTGGATGGGATTTTTCATGGTGAAGATTTGACCAATCGATTTAATTGTTTGATTCATGAGTCTTCGAATCCATTTGATAGAGTGTGTTGTGGGATATGTGTTTATTTGCATGAACTGTTCATATTCGTAGAATTATTTCCCATGTCTAGTTCCTTGATGAATTTGGAAAATCAATGTGGAAAGGTAAGGCTTATCTATATTTTTGAATTTGGCAATAGTTCTTTTGCTCTAATTGTGATTGAAAATTTGGAAAGAGTTCGCAAGTTTGTAGTTCATTGTGTCATTCATAATTTTCTTTATTGTGTAGGTGACACTTTGAAGTGGCTTTGCCCTAAAGAAGGAGGGCAAGTAACTAATCAGTGTTATTTTCAATCTACTCATGAATTTCAGGTTGCTGGGCGTAAGTTTGTCAAATTCAACAACCAAGGGGTCTTTGTTAATGAAAGTTTCTTTGCAACCAAGTGGCCCGATTTGGGGACAAATCGCTCTAAAGAGGGAGGGGATGATACGACCCGCCCTTGGGAACGGCCATTGCATCAGCCTACAAAAGAGGCTCGTCGTGTTTGCAAGCTGGGCGTAGCTCAATCTTATTTTGTGGAGCTTCATTTAGCTCGTTTCCAGCTCCTTTCAAGCTCAATGAGCTCGAACTAGCTCAATTTCATTAAGACCTTATTATAGTAGCTGAAATAATTATTTGAGTCATTTAATTAGTTTATTACAGCTCAATTAATATTCATTATTTATTTGGTTTAAAATCTGGACAAATTTAATTATGCATGATAATTGAGTTATAATTATATGTTATTAATTTGTCTTAATTTCTACAGCTCATTAATATGTTTTTTTATGCATGTTTTAATGTGTCAATTTTATTACATGTTTTAATTATGTCCTAAGGTGGCCGAATTTAATGTGCATAATTTTTGTGTCATTTGCTGCCAAATTAATGTGTTTAAAAATGTATTTGATTTATTGAATAAATTTTGCTGTAGGTACATCACATTTGGACGTCCTTGGTGCATGAATGAATTAAAAGAAGATACATGTAAGGGGAGGGCACATGCATGTTTGGGGAATTAAATTTGGCTGCTGTTTGAAGTATCCTTGGTGACCATTCGGCCAAAGAAGCTATTGTTTCCTACTCCCAAGTTGACCATTCAGCCGACTTTTAATTCTTTTCACATTGCTGGATTCATCTTGGCTGTTCGGTTCTATATGTTCACATGCCATGACTCTTCAAAGCTGAGTTTTCACACCTTGGTGGCTGCTCATTACCTCCTTTAATTGCTGATCACTTTTCAACAAAAGTTGCCAATTAATTGAGTTTGTTTAAGTCCATTAACCGAACCTAGCTGCTGCCATGCATCTTTCCAAGCTTCTAACTTCATTGCTCTTTCTAGAAGATGACCATTGGAGCTCCATTCAGCCGAATTTAGTTAAGCACATTAAAGGAATTCATTTGCTTAATTCTTAAGCATTCATATGACTATTCGGCTAGCCTAGTCTTTGTCTATAAATAGTTGTTAAATTCAATTTGTAAAGGACTTTTGATATTTTAATTAGCGAATTGCTGCCAAATTTGTGAAGCATTTTCTCTCAAATTTCGTTCGAGACCCGTAAGACTTATCTAAGCTTTTAGTGGCGTCTTTCTGAGTCTTTTCTGAACTTATCACTCCTTAAACCCGAGTGTGGCGTTCACCTTTGATACCTTTGGTTCATACTTTCCTAAGTATCGGGTCAAGGTCCTTTTCAACCATTTCCAATTCATTTAGGTCCCATAAGTTTCGGGTCGACACTTTTCTTTAGTGTTGGTTCATTCTTGACCTCTTTGAACCATTACCAATTCGTACCAAATACCATACCATTTCATACCAATTCCATACCATTTTGTACCAATTCCCAAATACCAAAACGTTCCAAAACCAAATACCATTTCTTAATTATCCTAAACCGAACTCTTCCATTCTATTCATACCATTTCGACTTAAACCAAATCCACATCCAACTTTGCACGAACTTATCTTACTTTTTTGTACACAAATATATTCTAACTCCTTCTCGTCTAATCTACTTCTTCGTTTACGATCGGGAACCAAACGACTCGGACTCAACTACTAAACCGAGATCGCATCATCAAGATTCACTTTCTTGTTTTCAAGAAAATCAAGAAACTGAATCTTGACCCAATTTTGCTGTTTGGAGCGATTTCAAGAATCAAGAAAATCAAGATTTCAAATATTGGAAATCTTGGTCCAAGAAACCAAATCTTGCAGCCAAAGCACATTGGATCTCTGTTACGAGCATCAACGAACCAATTTTGGTAGGAGATGGACTACAAGCCCAAGTTCTTGAAGGTAAGGCCCAATAAGATGATTCCAAGCCCAACCAAGAAGTCAAACCATACTTTGTTGAAAATCAGACCAATTTGTTAAAGTGGCCCAATTTGGAAAAATTTTAATTGTTTAAATATCTAAGTTTAATTTTTAGACTTTAGGATTATTATATGTCAAAATTTGGCCCAAGCAACCCATTAAAATGCCTTGGCCTAATTTCCCTCTTAATTTATTAATTAGGTCTTTTGTTAAGTTTTCCTAATGAGATTAGGAAATAGATAGAAGGCCTATTAATAGGCATGGCCGACCACCTTATTGAACACTTTACAATTACATTGAAAATTTCAGATTTGCTTTGACTAAAAATTCTCTTTGAGTTTTTCAAGAATTTTCTCTTAAGTTTTCTTTAGAAGTAGTTTTAACAATCTTTTTTATTGTGGGAGCCATCTTCAGCCTTCTTCTTATCATTGATCTTCATTGGAGGGGAGACTAGAGTCGTTTGAAGGGAGTTGTGAAATCTTTTGGGATTTCAAGGCTTCTTAGGACTTTATTTTATTTGCTTGCTATTCAATCTTTCTTTTAAATTTTGTTTGTGCCGATTTATTATTTTAACTTCTTAAATCTTCTTATTGTGTTTCCAGCCCTCTTCAACATTAAAGAACTAGTCGGCCCTTTTTCTTGGCAGTAAAGATCGAACAAAAATCCATCTTTTCCATCGATCTTGCCGTTACTTCCTCTCCATTCTACTCGAAAATTCAGTTGCTGGAATTTGGGGAAACTATCTTGCTGGTTCAATTTGGGCAGAATCGCAATCTTCTTGAGCATCAAGAATTGATTTTGATTCATCAATCTTTCTTTTCTCTTGCCACCCCAATGTTAGAGTATGCCCAAAGATCAATCATGGGATGCTTGTAATAACATACTTGATTTAGCATGTTTATTAATATAAGGCGTTACCATTATTATTTCAGTTTCTTTTCTGTGTGTATAAATAAACTATTTTATAATAATATCCTAAGAATAATATGATTATTCTTAAAAGATCCTTAGTCAAGTATTATTGTTAGATAGGAAAATGATAATGCATTAAGACTAACATGTAGTTGATTGATGATAAAGAGTTATCATTGATATGGAATACCAGAATCGATGCATGAATGTTTTTGTTAGAGAACAACATATTGGATTGACCCATTATGAGTATGTTTCCTAGATTATTATGTAATTGTCACGACATTACTCATAGTGATTAATATGTATATGATCCTCAGACTTGAGATCATCATAATCCCAACATCGTGAGTAGTATATTTTGATACAGTCAAACGTACACCGTAACTGGTTGTTCTATAAAGGCTGATGTTGAATATACCACAATCGATGTAGAGGGATATGGTTGGTCGATATAGAATAAGTCTCTCCTACATAATGGGAGTAATATCTTGGGCCACTTGATTAAGTGAGACTAGAAATGCATGGCTATGCTCAAATAAGTTGATATGAGATGTCATACTTATTTTTATATTGTAGTCTGCTTAAGGTATCAAGGAACATGGAATGGACTATACAAGTGTGACTATTCCATGACTTGTGTCCAATCCAGAATTGGTTCGTTGATGCTCGTAATGGAGATCCAATGCGCTTTAGCTGCAAGATTCGGTTTCTTGGACCAAGATTTCCAAGATTTGAAATCTTGATTTTCTTGATTCTTGAAATCGCTCCAAACAGTAAAATTGGGCCAAGATTCGGTTTCTTGATTTTCTTGAAAATAAGAAAGTGAATCTTGATTTTCTCTTTCTTTCGTATACGCATCTAAGGCTTTGCTAACAAATTCCTGAATGGTCCCATTTAGTTTGGAACGCATTTGTCTGGCCTTTGACCTCGTTACTGAGCCTTGTGGTAATTTGAGCCCATCACGTTCTTGAGCTTGGGTTAGGCCTTTGTAACTCGTATCATTCCCCCTTCCTCAAAAAGATTCGTCCTCGAATCTGAAAAATCAAATGGGGACAAGTCAGCCACATTAAAGTAGAACTTACATTGTACTCACAGGTAGATCAATTTTATAGGCATTGTCGTTGATCCGCTAAAGTACTTGGAAAGGCCCATCACCCCTTTGGTCCAACTTAGACCCAAACCCAATCTCTAGGTTCAAAGACAACCCATTTGCGCCTCTTATTTGCTTTGTTAGTGTTGATGTCATTTGTTTTGGCTATTCGCTGCCTAGCCTTCTCGTGTAAGGATTTCACCAACTCAGCAATAGTGGAGAAATCTTTCACAAATCGTCTATCAAAACTAGCTAAACCATGGAGAGATCTCACCTCAGTTATCGATTTAGGAGTTGGCCACTCCTTGATTGCCTTAACTTTGTCCTCATCAACATGAATACCTTAAGCACTAATTATGAAACCTAAAAATATTAGCTTATCACAACAAAATTTGCATTTATCAAGGTTGGCAAACAAATTTTCAGCTCTTAGAATGTCTAAAACCGTTCTAACATGGAAAACATGATCATTTAATGTTGTTGAGTAAATTAAAATGTCATCAATCCAAGAATGGAAATTATCGACAATAACATACAGTACCTTTTCAAAATTCAAGTCATGAGCAAAGTCATCAATACGAGTTGAATGAAGTTGTTTAGAGAATAGAGAAACTTCACCTTTCTTACCATTAGAGGTGGGAAAATGAGGATCAGTTTTACCTTGTTCAATCAATTGAAAACGTCTCTCGGTAGTAATGAAGCTGGAACCTGTCCATGGGTGGAATCTTGCAAACCTGAAACAAAGAGAAATCACAAGGCGATTTCGAAAGGGGGTTAGCAAAAATATTCCTCCCTTGTGTTTGAGCACTCTCTTCTTCTTCACTCATTCATTGTTTAAGCTCTCTCTCTTTTTCACTCACTTCATTCACGTTTTCTTTTGTTTCTCTCTCGCTTTCCTTTTCGCCTTTTTCCTTTTCATTTTCTTCTTTTTCACTTTTATTTTTCTCTTCTCCTTTTTCTTTTTCCTCACTTGTTTTAACAACAGAATTTTTCAGTTTGATTTGGTCCTCATGGACTTGTTTCGGAGTGAGCAGCACTAAGGTGATGATACGAACTCGTCTCGTGATGTTTTGAGTCGTATGTGTTGCCCAATCGTGAATTGAGTAAGGATGGATTCGTTTCGGTTTTAAAATGAAACAAAATAGAGATAATGGCTTCAAACAAAGGTAATAAACAAAATAAAGAGGAAACAATAACAAATTAATTGGCTAAGACCGAAAATGAACCAACAATAACGAATTGTTGACCCGAATCTCAAAATGGTCTTTAGGTGTTTTCGGTTAAAGGAAACAGGAAAGGAACCTTGACCCACTATCAACTATGATAGGAACCAAAGATATATTGAACGCCACACCAAAGGTGATAAGTTCAGCAACAAAGAAAAGATGGACGCCACAAGCTATGCTTGATAAGTCAAATCAATTCCGAAAGAACAAAGAGAATTGGATAGCTCACAATTCAAATATTTCATCTATATTCAGCAAAAAGTTCTCCTTCTCTATGGCTGATTACATCTATTTATAATGCTAAAACAAGGTAACCGAATGGTCAAAAACATCCACTTAATGTGCCATAAAAACTGATGTCTTTTCTTATTCTTTGAACCAAATAACTCCTTCCATAAAATCACTTTAATTCAGCTGATTTGAATGTCTTTAATGGCTTAGAAAATGACTCTTGAGTTGTCCTTGGCTAGTTGAATAGACACCATCTCTTAACCAGCTCCTTAATGACATTCAAAGGCTTGATTAATTTCTCTTGAAAGCTCCAAAAACGGCTGGAAGTGGAAGAGTTGCTGCTAAATTTTAAAGGGCATAAAATGCTCTTTAAAAACTCCTTTAATGATTTTAAGCTCCCTTTATAACAGCCCCTTTAATTGTAACTCAAAAGAACTTGAACAACCACTTAATTAAATGTGTAACAGCCTTGAATTGTAACCACTATAAGCTAAAAAGTCACCTGCAATAAACACATTAAAATGAGTTTATTAAACAAATGAAAACACTTATTAATCATAACAAACATTAAACTTACTTAAATAAATGAACTAAAACATATATGCAATAATTATTCCAACAACTAGTTTAATTAAAGAAGCATAATTAAATGAACTTAACTCATGCATCAATAAATAATCCTAGGAACTAGATTAATTAAGAACAACACTTATTAAATAAAGTTCAACAAAAACACTTATTAATTAAAACTAAGATGAGTTGAATAAATGTCCAGCAACTCATTTATTAAACTAAGATGCTTAAATGCATGGTTTTGAAATGCAAATTTAACTAACATGAAAGTTACATAATTAAACTAACTTGACTTAATTTAATGATGCAAACTTAACTAACATGAAAGTTACATAATGCATGACTTTATTAAATGCAGAACACATATTAATGATGTGCAAACTATGACATAATTAAAAACACAAACTAAAATAACTAAAAATTAATGAATCAAAGTCCTTATTTTCCAGCTGCCTAATTGACAAACTGAAATTAAAAACTTCATTTTGCACTTGGGCCCCTCGAGTTTGGGCCAATCTCGGTAGCATTGAGTTGTGTCGTAACATGATGCAACCGAGATCGCATCAGGTGACTTTCCTTCCTTGATTGATAGAGGGTTGCACGTGGACCAAGATCGAGTTGTCAAGTCACGGGAAATTCCTACGAAAACTCTAAACATTTGGATCTGAAACGAAACAGCAAAACTTAATTAGAATCAATTAGATCTGGAAACTAAAAACCCCCAAATCAAAAAAGAACCGCCAAGAATCAAAACACTTATAGAAAGCCAATCTTGGAAACCAAGTACGCGGAATTAAGCCCCAAGATTAACTTCCAATCAGCTGAATCTATCAAAGAACACAAAATAGCAAATAAATTAAAACAAATTACGAAATCAATTGAAACTAATTCTAGGGATTAAACGGCAAGAAAAGAGGGGTTTTGTGAAATCAAAAACATTTCTTTATGTCCAAGGAAGTTCCGAATCAGATCTTGGAGTTTTAGAAAGGCTGAAATGCAACAAGAACAGCAAACAAATTAGCTAATAAAAATCGACACAAGCAGAAATTTAAAAGAGATTGAACAGGAAGAAAATAAAGATAAAGTCCTAAGAAGCCTTGAAATCGAGAAAGATTTCACAACTCCCTTCAAACGGCTCTAATCTTCCCTCCAATGAAGAACAATGGCAAGAAGAAGGCTGAATATGGCTCCCACAATCAAAAAGATTGTTAAAACTACTTCTAAAGAAACTCAAGAGAGAATTCTTGGAGAAAACTCTAAGAGAATTTTTACTCAGCAAAAATCTGAAATTTTAATGTATTGTAATGTGTGTAACAAGGGTGGCCGGCCATGCCTATAAATAAGCCTTATAACTATTTCCTAATCTCATTAGGAAAACTTAAAAAAAAAACCTAATTAACAATTTAAGAGGGAAATTCGGCCAAGTCATTTTATGGGCTGCTTGGGCCGAATTTTTACATATAATACTCCTAAAGTCTAAAAATTAAATTAAACAAGTAAAATTTTTACAAATTGGGCCACTTTAACAATTTGGCCTGATTTTCAACTAAGTATAGTTTGACTTCTTGGTTGGGCTTGGAATCCTCTTATTGGCCTTGCCTTCAAGAACTTGGTGATAAAGGGACGCAAACGGACCAAGATCGAGTTGCGCGCGGACCAAGATCTGATACCAAATGATACGGAATGCGCGCGGACCAAGATCGAGTTGCCAAGTCACGAGAAACTCCTACGAAAGATCCTAGACGAACAGATCTGAAATCAAAAACAAAGATTAAGATTAAACCGAATCAGATTTGAATTTAAAATTCCCAAATTCAATTAAAAGAGCAGCAAGAAGAAAAGAAATAGAATCGATGAATCAAACGAAATTGAGAAGAAAGAAAAGATGCGAATCTGCCAAGGAATTGATTCAGCCAAGAATGCCCAATTTCCAGCAAACAATTGATTCCCAAATTGAAAGAAATCCTGATACAAGCTCGTTTCGTATGAAATAACGAGTCGTAATATTTCCCGATCGAAATTAGGTAGTGTCAGCCTTGAAATAAATTCAAGTCTTGGTGTTTAAAATTAAATGGCTTTGGGAAACAAGGGAGTTTGATGGAGTGTTGTTTGCTGGATATTTCAATGAAAACAAGTCGAACCCTTATTAGCAAATAAGGACTCGGGGCTTAAGGTTTCAAAGAAAGAAAGGATTTGGGATAAAACCGAGACCCTCTATTTAGCAAAATAGGAACCTACGGCATGAAGAACGCCACACCAATGGTGATAAGTTCGAAACAAAGTCAGATTGATGCCACTTGTTGAAGATAAGTCAATTTGAGCTTTGGAGAATAAAGAGAGTGAATTGCCTCACTAAAATGATATTTCATTCAGAAATTTGTCAAAAGTCCTTTTACTAGAAATTGAGCAACTATTTATAGTCTAATGTCTAGTAGCCGAATGGACATATTCTAGACTTAATTTCTAAGCAAAAATTGAACAAAAATTCAGCTTAAATTCATGTATATGCTTGCATCAAGGTTCGGCTGAATAGAGACCAAGGAAGAGCTTTCAATGAACTTGGAAAAATGGCAGCAGCTACATTCGGCCAATGGAGTTTAATGAGGTCATTCATGAAGCAACTATTGATGAAAAATTACCAGCATTAATTGGCAACTTGAATAGCCATTTAGAAGTGTGAATGGACGGTTTTGAAGAGCCTTGAAGTGTGAACATGGCTGAACCGAATAGACATAGTGTGAACAGCTTTTATACGCCCTTGGGAAGAGAATCAGCCAAGCTTGAAAGGATGAAAAGCTTGATCACTCTTGGCCGAATAGTTGCCTTGAAGAACACCAAAATTAATCAGCTTTTAATGCATTAGTTCAGCTGCACATGCATCTTCAAATTCATTGAATCTCCATGCATGAATCTGCCCAGTTCATCTCCAAATTCGGCTGCACCTAAAAATAAACATGAACTTAATTAATTTCAAGCAAATTCATCTGAACTAAATTAAAATATAATGTGAACATCCTAAATAACATTGAGACAACTTAAATATTAACAAATCATAACACATAAATTCGGCTAGACAAATTTAAAACATGTAATAATTTAGACAAACTAAATGACATCAAGACATCTTTAATTTAACTAAATCAAGACATATTAAACACTTAAATTAATTAAGACATATTTAAAAGCTGTAATGAAACTTATTTAAATGTTTATTTAAATGGTCTAAATTCCAGCATCAAATTAATTAGCTAGAACGAAATTCAGCTTCAAAGAAGTTGAATACGTTCAGCTCGTTTTTAAACTCCTTGCTATCATTTTCCTCAACCCGTTCCACCATTGCTAAAATAGCATCTTTGAATCGTTTAGCTCTAGCTCGCGTTATTGGACCAATGGGCAGCTTAATGGCTTCTTGTTCGTTCTCCATTTGGTTCGTAGGCAAGCTCACATCAAATCCAATCGGCCAAACCCTAGGAATTGGGGATTTTTGGGTTCGAATGGGTGCTGCCAATAGGAGAACAACTTAAACGATGAGATCTTAAGTTTAATCAATGCTGGAAAACAAACAAGAACAGCAAAATATTAGATGAGAAATCGGCACAAGTATAAGCAAAGAAAAGTAAAGAAAGAAATCGAAAACAGCAAGAATTAAAGGATAAGTCCTAAAGATCCTTGAAATCTCGAAAGATTTCACAAATCTCTTCAAACGGCTCTAATCTCCCCTCCAAAGAATATCGATGGCAAGAAGAAGGTTGAAGATGGCTCCCACAATCAAAAGATTGTTAAAACAACTTCTAAAGAAAACTCAAGAGAGAATTCTTAGAGAAAACCCCAAAGAAAATTCTGCACTCAACAAATCTGAAATTTGATAGAAAAAATAATAATAAGATGTTTACAAAGGGTGGCTGGCCAATGCTTATATAGGCCTCCAACAAACCCTAATCTAATTAGAAAACTTAAAAAATTTAAACTTAATTAAAAAAAACAAAGGAAAATTCGGCCATGCATCCTATTGGGCTATTTTGGGCCGAATTTAACATGTGATATTCCTAAAACTTAAAAAATTAACTTAAACAACTAAAATGTTTACAAATTGGGCCCTTTGACATTTTGGCCTGATTTTCAACTAAATATGTATGGATTTCTTGATTGGGCTGGGAATTTGCTTATTGGGCCTCGCCTTTAAGAATTTGGGCTTGTGATCCATCTCCTACCGAAATTGGGTTGTTGACGCTCGTAATGGAGATCCAACGCGCTTTGGCTGCAAGATTCGGTTTCTTGGACCAAGATTTCCAAGATTTGAAATCTTGATTTTCTTGATTCTTGAAATCGCTCCGAACAGCAAAATTGGGCCAAGATTCGATTTCTTGATTTTCTTGATTTGAGCCCATCACCTTCTTAAGCTTGGGTTGGGCCTTTGTGACTCGTATCATTCCTCCCTTCCTCAAAAAGATTCGTCCTCGAATCTAAAAAATCAAATGAACTCGACTTTCCTCGATCGAACGGGACTAATGGCAATTGAGTCCACTGAAAAGAATAGCCATGCAATAGTAAATAGCAACGCAAACAAGCTTGTAGTCCAATTATAAGCATAATAGAACATGTATAACGCATGTGAATGGACAGATTCAGATTACCATGCATTAATCGACGGTTTATAGATTCACTCACACATGCATTATCAAAAACAAGAATCTTTTTATCAACCATCAAAATAGATTTATCATCAATAAATAAAATAGGACAGTCAAGCACGTTTCGATCTAAGTGTTCATCAACACGGTCTTTGTCGCTATCCGAGGAGTACAAAAGTGTTTCAAAGGTTTCAAGCATCTTACCTTGATAAGCAAAAGAATAAGGGTCGATTTTACCTTTTTCATTTAAAACAAACCTTCGCTCATCGGGGGCATAGTGTAGTCAAATCTCCGTTGTTGAGTTAACCTTTGTCAAATGGAACTCAAACTTCATGTACAACCACATAAACTGTTTAAGACACGAATATAAATTGAAAACAAATTTGGAAAATTTCGTTACCTTATTCTCCAAAACAGATTTGGACAAATTCGAGGATTTTACACAAGGTAAATCAAGAGAATAACAAATCACGCTTCTTTTCATAATGACTTTATCAACCACAATCGAAGAGTAACAATTAATCGGATCAAAATGAGGGGATCTTTTAAGAACTAAGTCACCAAAAGTTTTATCAATAATTTTCAAATCTGCACTGGCCTCGGTTTCTAAAATTTCCTTACCTCGCTTACCTTCGGGATCATGTAGTGTGATTTCATCTTTGCCTAAGTTGATCGTATGAAAGCGTCTTTCATTTGAGAGGTATTGAAGTTGAAAGTTATCTTTCGGTCCTTCGGGAACCTGAAAAGTAGCAACACAAGAAAAATTCATATCTTGGTTAGTGAAAACATTCCTCACTAGCCTTTCCTCGTCTTTTTCTTTTGTTTCTTTTTCTAACTCATTTTCTCTTCTTTCTTCAACTTCTTTTTCAATTTTCTTTTCTGTTTCACATTCCTTTTCACTCTCAATCTCTTTTTGCTCTTTTTCATTCTCTTTTTCTTTTTCCTCACTTGTTTTAACAACAGAATTTTTCAGTTTGATTTGGTCCTCATGGACTTGTTTCGGAGTGAGCGGCACTGATGTGAGCTTGCCTACGAACCAAATGGAGAACGAACAAGAAGCCATTAAGCTGCCCATTGGTCCAATAATGCGAGCTAGAGCTAAACGATTCAAAGATGCTATTTTAGCAATGGTGGAACGGGTTGAGGAAAATGATAGCAAGGAGTTTAAAAACGAGCTGAACATATTCAACTTCTTTGAAGCTGAATTTCGTTCTAGCTAATTAATTTGCTGCTGGAATTTTAGACCATTTAAATAAGCAGTTAAATAAGTTTCATTACAGCTTTTAAATATGTCTTAATTTATTACAAGTGTTTAACATGTTGATTTGGTTGAATTAAAGGTGTCTAGATGTCATTTAATTTGTTTGAATATATTACATGAATTAACTATGTTCAGCCGAATTAATGTGTCTTGTTTAGTACATATTTAATTCGGCTTAATGTTAATTAGTATGTTCATATTATGTTCAGCTGAATTGAGTTAAATTAATGAGGTTCATTTGTTTTATTTAGGTTCAGCCGAATGTGGAAGATGCATGGGAAAGGTTGGCCGAATGTGGTGTGCAAGATGTATGCATGTTGGATTCAATGCACCTAATGATACATGCATGAACTACATTAAAAATGGTGTGCTGATTATTGAAGTTCTCTAAGTGACCATTCGGCTAAAGAGATAGTTTTTCAAGCTGCCATTATTTCCTTCACATTGCTGGATACATTTTGGCCATTCGGTTCTTGGTGTTCACATTTTAAGGCTCTTCAAAACCATCCATTCACACCTAATGTGGCTGTTCAAGTGCCCTCTTTATTATTGATAATTTTTCAGCAAGAGTTGCGTATTGAATGATCAATTAAGCTCATCAGCTGAATGTAGCTGCTACATGCATTCCCAAGATTCATTTGCTTAATATGGAAGCTTCATGTATGGTCACCATTCAGCCGAACCTACATTGGCCATTTTTGTTCAATGTTTGCTTAGAAACTAAGTCTAGAATATGTCCATTCGGCTACTAGGCATTAGGCTATAAATAGTTACTCATTTTCTTGTAAAAGGACTTTTGACAAATTTCTGAATGAAATATCATTTTAGTGAGGCAATTCACTCTCTTTATTCTCCAAAGCTCAAATTGACTTATCTTCAACAAGTGGCGTCAATCTGACTTTGTTTCGAACTTATCACCATTGGTGTGGCGTTCTTCATACCGTAGGTTCCTATTTTGCTAAATAGAGGGTCTCGATTTTATCCCAAATCCTTTCTTTCTTTGAAACCTTAAGCCCCGGGTCCTTATTTGCTAATAAGGGTTCGACTTGTTTTCATTGAAATATCCAGCAAACAACACTCCATCAAACTCCCTTGTTTCCCAAAGCCATTTAATTTTAAACACCAAGACTTGAATTTATTTCAAGGCCGACACTACCTAATTTCGATGGGAAATATTACGACTCGTTATTTCATACGAAACGAGCTCGTATCAGGCACTAAGGTGATTTTCCTTCCTTGATACTTGAAAGAATACCTATTGGTACGACCATCGTGAGTGACCTTTCGATCTAGTTGCCATGGTTCTCCTAGCAATAAATGGCAGGCTTGAATAGGTACTACGTCACACACGACTTCGTCTTGATATTTACCGATAGAAAAGGCGATGCGCACTTGTTGAGTGACCTTAAATTGGCTTTCGTTGCTAAGCCCTTGTAGTTGATAAGGTCGTGGATGCTTGGTAGTGGTTAAGCAAAGCTTTTCCACCATCGTCGTGCTGGCTACGTTCGAGCAACTTTCACCATCAATAATAACTCTACAAAGCTTACCTTGTACATGGCAGCGAGTATGAAAGAGATGTTCTTGTTGCTGCTCGCTCTTTGGTTTTTCCAAAGAGGGTTGTCCACAATCATGAAGATCATAATCAGTTCTAGGGACACGCCGAGGAGCGCGCCTATGAGCAGGAGGCTGGTTATCCACATCGTCTTTAATTTGATCTCGATATTGAGGCTCTTGATTCAACCGCACCTTATTGATAGTAGCAGTCAACGCTCGAAGTGCAGCAGCCTGTTCGTCCAACTGTTGTTGGAATCTTTTAAATATGTCCTCATTATTATCACCTTTAGACATTTTCAAAAACCTGTAAAAAATAAACACTCAACACTCAAAAATAAAAGTTAGCAAACCTCACCGTTAATCACTCAAAAAGAAAATTCAAATTCTCAATGAGGTAGAATTCAATCTTGTGAGTTCTTTATCAGAGTTTATATCAACCAATTAGAGAGTGTGAACCAAACTACCAAAGAATCCTAATTTGCACTAGGATGCCAAAAACTGACGAGACACCAAGTGATTCGTGTTGCACCGAGGAAGGAGTTGTACACACGTGTAAATCCTACTAACACAAGAAACAAGAAGGTGTTAGATAATGTAACGGAATAATAAAAGCAAACAAATGAAAACCTACAGCTAAGAATCAATAAAAATTGCTGAAAATAGAAAACCCGAAAAATTGCGGAGTAACTTGACAACTTCGTTCGAGGTGTTCCCGATCTCTAAAAATCACGAAATTAAATCTGGAATGTCCTTAAATATTGAATTTTTTATCTGGAAATTTTGGGCACCAAATTCATCCCGCTTAATCTTTTTTTAAATTTTTATTGAATTTCGTATTTTTTGATTTTTTTGACTTTTTTGACTGATTTTTTTGCGGGAATAATTTTTTTATATTCAATCACAGTGCCAAAAACATGTATGTAAAATTTCAGATCAATCGGACAACGTTTACCCACTCAAATGAATTTTTTTTGAACAATTTTTCTGGGTAAAACTGCTGTTTATGCTTTAAAAAATAGAGATCAGTTTAGAAATCAACCAAGAACACCCAAAACGCCCAAAATCTGATACCAAATGATAAAGGGACGCAAGCGGACCAAGATCGAGTTGCCAAGTCACGAGAAACTCCTACGAAAGATCCTAGACGAACAGATCTGAAATAAAAAACAAAGATTAAGATTAAACCGAATCAGATTTGAATTTAAAATTCCCAAATTCAATTAAAAGAGCAGCAAGAAGAAAAGAAATAGAATCGATGAATCAAACGAAATTGAGAAGAAAGAAAAGATGCGAATCTGCCAAGGAATTGATTCGGCCAAGAATGCCCAATTTCCAACAATCAATTGATTCCCAAATTGAAAGAAATCCAATCGGCCAAACCCTAGGAAATGGGGATTTTTGGGTTCGAATGGGTGCTGCCAATAGGAGAACAACTTAAACGATGAGATCTTGAGTTTAATCAATGCTGGAAAACAAACAAGAACAGCAAAATATTAGATGAGAAATCGGCACAAGTATAAGCAAAGAAAAATAAAGAAAGAAATCGAAAACAGCAAGAATTAAAGGATAAGTCCTAAAGATCCTTGAAATCCCGAAAGATTTCACAAATCTTTTCAAACGGCTCTAATATCCCCTCCAAAGAATATCGATGGCAAGAAGAATGTTGAAGATGGCTCCCACAATCAAAAGATTGTTAAAACAACTTCTAAAGAAAACTCAAGAGAGAATTCTTCGAGAAAACCCCAAAGAAAATTCTGCACTCAACAAATCTGAAATTTGATAGAAAAAATAATAATAAGATGTTTACAAAGGGTGGCTGGCCAATGCTTATATAGGCCTCCAACAAATCCTAATCTAATTAGAAAACTTAAAAAATTTAAACTTAATTAAAAAAACAAAGGAAAATTCGGCCATGCATCCTATTGGGCTGTTTTGGGCCGAATTTAACATGTGATATTCCTAAAACTTAAAAAATTAACTTAAACAACTAAAATGTTTACAAATTGGGCCCTTTGACATTTTGGCCTGATTTTCAACTAAATATGTATGGATTTCTTGATTGGGCTGGGAATTTGCTTATTGGGCCTCGCCTTTAAGAATTTGGGCTTGTGATCCATCTCCTACCGAAATTGGGTCGTTGACGCTCGTAATGGAGATCCAACGCGCTTTGGCTGCAAGATTCGGTTTCTTGGACCAAGATTTCCAAGATTTGAAATCTTGATTTTCTTGATTCTTGAAATCGCTCCGAAAAGCAAAATTGGGCCAAGATTCGATTTCTTGATTTTCTTGAAATCAAGAAAGTGAATCTTGATTTTCTTGATTTGAGCCCATCACCTTCTTAAGCTTGGGTTGGGCCTTTGTGACTCGTATCACTTGGGCTTGTAGTCCATCTCTTACCGAAATTGGTTCGTTGATGCTCGTAACGAAGATCCAATGCGTGTTGGCTGCAAGATTTGATTTCTTGGACCAAGATTACAAGATTTGAAATCTTGATTTTCTTGATTCTTGAAATTGCTCCAAACAGCAAGATGGGCTAAGATTCGGTTTCTTGATTTTCTTGTAAACAAGAAAGTGAATCTTGATTTTCTCTTTCTTTCGTGTACGCATCTAAGGCCTTGCTAACAAATTCCTAAATGGTCCCATTTAGTTTGGAAAGCATTTTTCGGGCCTTTGACCTCGTTATTGGGCCTTTTGGTAATTTGAGCCCATCACGTTCTTGAGCTTGGGTTGGGCCTCTGTGACTCGAATCATTGACGCTTGAAAGAATACCTATTGGTACGACTATCATGGGTGGCCTTTCGATCCCTTTGCCATGATTCTCCTAGCAAAAAATGGCAGGCTTGAATAGGCACTACGTCGCACACGACTTCGTCTTGATACTTGCCGAGAGAAAAGGCGATGCGCACTTGTTAAGTGACTTTAAATTGGCCTTCGTTGCTAAGACCTTGTAGTTGATAAGGTCGTGGATGCTTGGTAGTGGTTAAGCAAAGCTTTTCCACCATCGTCGTGCTGGCTACGTTCGAGCAACTTTCACCATCAATAATAACTCTACAAACCTTACCTTGTACATGGCAGTGAGTATGAAAGTGATAGGGGTTGCCCGCGGACCAAGATCGAGTTGTCAAGTCACGGGAAAACTCCTACGAAGCTCTAAATGATCAGATCTAAAAATGAGTCAGAGAATTAAGATTAGATCCAATCAGATCTGAAATTAAAATCCCCAAATCAATCAATGGACAGCAAGAAACAAACGCTCTTAAGAATAACAAATCTTAGAAGCAAAGAACATGGATTTGAAATCGAATTAAATCCCAATCTGCCGAATCTGAGAAGAATAATCACAAACAGCAAGTTAATGTTAAAGTGCAGCAAATCGATTGAATAAAAGATAGAGTTTGGACGGCAAGAACAAAATAAAAGGATATGATTCAAGAATGATTTTTATCACTTGAGGTTGTTGGGAACTTTTTCCAAATTGAATCTGAAAGGACTAACACCAAAAAAGAAATAGCAGACTAATTCCCAAATTTCCAGCAAATCGAATTCAATTAGATCTAGGATGTGCAACTGACAAGATCAATTGAAAGAGGGATTAATGAACGCTTCTTGCTGCCAATAAGAACACCGAACAGATCCTTGAAGATTTTGATAGCTGGAATCGCAACAAAGAAATTAAAGGATTAATCAATGAGTTTGACGCAAACAGCAAAGAAATTAAAAGAAAAGAACAACAATAAAATAAAGAAAAGTCCTAAGAAGCCTTGAAATCGAGAAATATTTCACAACTCCCTTCAAACGGCTCTAATCTCCCCCCCAATGAAGAACAATGGCAAGAAGAAGGCTGAATATGGCTCCCACAATCAAAAAGATTGTTAAAACTACTTTTAAAGAAACTCAAGAGAGAATTCTTGGAGAAAACTCTAAGAGAATTTTACTCAGCAAAAATCTGAAATTTTAATGTATTGTAATGTGTGTAACAAGGGTGGCCGGCCATGCCTATAAATAAGCCTTATAACTATTTCCTAATCTCATTAGGAAAACTTAAAAAAAAAAACCTAATTAACAATTTAAGAGGGAAATTCGGCCAAGTCATTTTAATGGGCTGCTTGAGCCGAATTTTTACATATAATACCCCTAAAGTCTAAAAATTAAATTAAACAATTAAAATTTTTACAAATTGGGCCACTTTAACAATTTGGCCTGATTTTCAACTAAGTATGGTTTGACTTCTTGGTTGGGCTTGGAATCATCTTATTGGGCCTTACCTTCAAGAACTTGGGCTTGTAGTCCATCTCCTACCGAAATTGGTTTGTTGATGCTCGTAACGGAGATCCAATGCGCTTTAGCTGCAAGATTCGGTTTCTTGGACCAAGATTTCCAAGATTTGAAATCTTGATTTTCTTGATTCTTGAAATCGCTCCAAACAACAAAATTGGGCCAAGATTCGGTTTCTTGATTTTCTTGAAAACAAGAAAGTGAATCTTGATTTTCTCTTTCTTTCGTGTACGCATCTAAGGCCTTGCTAACAAATTCCTGAATGGTCCCATTTAGTTTGGAACACATTTGTCTGGTCTTTGACCTCGTTATTGGGCCTTGTGGTAATTTGAGTCCATCACGTTCTTGAGCTTGGGTTGGGCCTTTGTGACTCGTATCAGAAAGAGGTGTTCTTGTTGCTGCTTGCACTTTAGTTTTGCCAAAGAGGGTTGTCCGCGATTGATACGAGTCACAAAGGCCTTAGATGCGTACATGAAAGAAAAAGAAAATCAAGATTCACTTTCTTGTTTTCAAGAAAATCAAGAAACCGAATCTTGGCCCAATTTTGCGGTTTGGAGCGATTTCAAGAATTAAGAAAATCAAGATTTCAAATCCTGGAAATCTTGGTCCAAGAAACAGAATCTTGCAGCAAAAGGGCATTGGATCTCCGTTACGAGCATCAACGACCCAATTTCGGTAGGAGATGGACTACAAGCCCAAGTTCTTGAAGGCAAGCCCAATAAGAGGATTCCAAGCCCAACCAAGAAGTCAAACCATACATAGTTGAAAATCAGGCCAAATTTTTAAAGTGGCCTAATTTGTAATTTTAATTGTTTAATTTAATTTTTAGACTTTAGGAGTATTATATGTAAAAATTCGGCCCAAGTAGCCCATTAAAATGACTTGGCCGAATTTCCCTCTTAAATTTGTTAATTAGGGTTTTTTTAGTTTTCCTAATGAGATTAGGAAATAGTTATAAGGCCTATTTATAGGCATGGCCGGCCACCCTTGTTACACACATTAGAAACACTTTGAAAATTTCAGATTTGCTTTTTTGAGTAAAAATTCTCTTTGAGTTCTCCAAGAATTTTCTCTTGAGTTTTCTTTAGAAGTTGTTTTAACTATCTTTTTTATTGTGGGAGCCATCTTCAGCCTTCTTCTTGCCATTGATCTTCATTGGAGGGGAGATTAGAGCTGTTTGAAGGGGGTTGTGAAATCTTTCGGGATTTCAAGGCTTCTTAGGACTTTATCTTTATTTCTTGCTGTTCATCATATCTTTTAAATTCTACTTGTGTCGATTTTTATTAACTAACTTGTTTGCTATTCTTGTTGCGTTTCAGCCTTTCCAAAACTCTAAGATCTCTTTATCATTCAAAATCGGATCGGCCCCCTTTGTTCTTGGCAGCAAAGATCGTTCAAGATCCCTAAATTCCATTGTTCTTGCCGATTTCTCCTTTTCAAATCTGGTTGAATTCGGTTGCTGGAATTTTGGGCAAAATTAATTTGCTGTTTCAATTTGGGCAAATCGACATCTCCTTGGGCTCCAAGAACCGTTTTCGATTCTTAAATCTTTCTTTTGTTCTTGCCGTCCATACCCTATCTTTTATTCCATCAAATTGCTGGACTTTTAAAATTAACTTACTGTTTGTGATTGTTCTTTTTAGATTTGACAGATTGGGGTTTAATTCGATTACCTATCCGTGTTCTTGACACCCAAGATTTGTTATCCTTAAGAGCGTTTGTTTCTTGGCTGTTCTTTATTGTTTTGGATACTATCTATTTAGATCTAATCGAATCTAATCTTAGTTTCTGTTTTATTTTCAGATCCGATCGTCTAGAGCCTCGTAAGAATTTTCCCGTGACTTGACAACTCGGTCTTGGTCCGCGCGCAACCCTCTATAATTTGGTATCAGATTTTGGGTGTTTTGGGTGTTCTTGATTGATTTCTAAACTGATCTCTATTTTTTAAACTACAAACAACAGTTTTACCCAAAAAAAGTTTTCAAAAAAAATTTAATTGAGTTGGTAAATGTTGTCCGATTGATCTAAAATTTTACATACATATTTTTGGAACTGTGATTGAATATAAAAAAAATATTTCCCCCAAAAAATTCAGTCGAAAAAGTCAAAAAAATGAAAAATATGAAATCCAATAAAAATTTAAAAGAAGATTCAGCGGGTTGATTTTGGTGTC
Organism: Gossypium hirsutum; assembly: GCF_007990345.1. Lineage (NCBI taxonomy): Eukaryota > Viridiplantae > Streptophyta > Magnoliopsida > Malvales > Malvaceae > Gossypium > Gossypium hirsutum. Next base: position 33,652,628 of record NC_053438.1, on the reverse strand, counting down.
CAAACTTTCTAGATAAAAAATTAAATATTTAAGGACATTCCAGATTTAATTTCGTGATTTTTGGAGATCGAGAACACCTCGAACGAAGTTGTCAAGTTACTCCATAGTTTTTCGGGTTTTTCAATTTCAGCAATTTTTATTGATTCTTAGCTGTAGGTTTTCATTTGTTTTGCCTTTATTTTTTCTTTACACTATCTAATACCTTCTTGTTTCTTGTGTTAGTAGGATTTTAAGGTGTGCACAATTTTTCCTCGGTGCAACACAAATTAATTGGTGTCTCGTCAATTTTTGGCATCTTAGTGCAAATTAGGACTCTTTGGTAGTTTCGGTTCATACACTTTCTAATTGGTTGATATAGACTCTACTAAAGAACTCACAAGACTGAATTCTACCTCATTGAGAATTTGATTTTTCTTTTTGAGTGACTAACGGTGAGGTTTGCTAATTTTTCTTTTGAGTGTTGAGTATTTGTTTTACAGGTATTTCAAAAAAAAAAAGAGAAAAAAAAGTAAGATGGTAGTCTGCCGCACCTTTAACATCCAAATGGGAGACAATTGTGATAACCAAAGGACCAATATTTTCCATTCTAGGTGTTTTATAAAAGGTAACTTATGTTCACTTATTATTGATAGAGGGAGTTGTTCAAATGTAGTTAGCAACTATTTGGTGGATTCCTTAAAGTTACCTTGTATCGAGCACCCTAAGCCGTATCACCTTTAGTGGCTTAATGAATGCTCAGAAGTTAAAGTTACAAAACAGTCCTTGATCACTTTTAAGCTTGGGAATTACGAGGATGAGGTATGGTGTGATGTGGTCCCAATGCATGCGGCATACTTGCTCCTTGGACGGCGTTGGCAATTTGATCGGGATGTTACACACCAAGGAAGTCTTAATAGATACTCTCTTGTGTTTAAAGGCTGAAAATTCACTCAAGCTCCTTTAAATCCCAGTGATGTATATAAAGATCAATTAAAAATGATGAAATTTTGTGAGGGGGTGAGGGAGAAAGGACAAATAAAAAAGACAGAGAGAAAAGAGACTAGTGGTGAAAAAATTCAAAATTTAAATGGCCCAAAGGTGAGTGAATCCACAAGTGGTAAAAATAGAGTGAAAAATTTAATTGCAACAAAAAAAGATGTGCGGAGAGACCTATTCAATGAACAGCCTTTTATCCATGTGAGGTTTAGGCAAAATTATTTATCTCTATCTATCATTAATGAAAATTTGCCTAGTGTGTTTCAAAGTTTTTCGCAAGATTATGAGGAGGTTTTAGTGAGGCCCCTAAAGCTTTACCACCTTTGCGTGGGATAGAACACTTCCATTGGCCACATATGAAAGATAACTTCCAACTTCAATACCTTTCCGATAAAAGACGCTTTCATACGATCAACATAGGCAAAGATGAAATCACACTACATGAGCCCGAAGGTAAGTGAGGTAAGGAAATTTTATCAACCGAGTCCCGTGCAGATTTGAAAATTATTGATAAAACTTTTGGTGATGATACGAGCCACAAAGGCCCAACCCAAGCTCAAGAAGGTGATGGGCTCAAATCAAGAAAATCAAGATTCACTTTCTTGTTTTCAAGAAAGTCAAGAAACCGAATCTTGGCCCAATTTTGCTGTTCGAACCGATTTCAAGAATCAAGAAAATCAAGATTTCAAATCTTGGAAATCTTGGTCCAAGAAATCGAATCTTGCAGCCAAAGCGCATTGGATCTCCGTTACGAGCATCAACGACCCAATTTCGGTAGGAGATGGATCACGAGCCCAAATTCTTGAAGGCGAGGCCCAATAACCAAATTCTAGCCCAATCAAGAAATTCCTTCATACTTAGTTGAAAATCAGGCCAAAATGTCAAAGGGCCCAATTTATAAACATTTTAATTGTTTAATTTAATTTTTTAAGCTTTAGGAACATACATGTAAAATTCGGCCCAAAAACAGCCCATATATATGCTTGGCCGAATTTTCCTTTATTTATTCTATTAATTAGGTTTAATTTTATTAGTTACTTGTTAGATTAGGATTACTTGAGGCCTATTTAAAGGCATGGCCGGCCACCCCTTGAAAATAACACTTAGATTCATTCTTAAATTTCAGATTTGAGAGCAGAATTTTCTTTGAGTTTTCTCCAAGATTTCTCTCTTGAGTTTTCTTTAGAAATTGTTTTAACAATCTTTGGATTGTGGGAGCCATCTTCAACCTTCTTCTTCCCATCGATATTCTTTGGAGGGGAGATGATAGAGGATTGCGCGCGGACCAAGATCGAGTTGCCAAGTCACGGGAAACTCCTACGAAAACTCTAACGAACAGATCTGAAATCAAACAAAGAATGAGATTAAATCTGGAAAATTAAAATCTGGAATAAGAACCCTAAAAATCAGCAAGATCTAATCAAGAAACAAAACACTTATGAAAGAGGTTTCTTGAAACCAAGAACACGAAATTGATTCCCAAGAATGAACTCCCACAAGCCGAATCTGTCAAAGAACACCAAATCAGCAAGCAAATTAGATCGACCAGAATTTCTTGAAACAAATTAGGGTTTTTACGTCAATGAGAAAGAAAGAAATTGAAGGCATAAAATGGCTATTGAGGTTGAGAAAGCGAGGGCGATCTGCTCAATTGACCACCACGAAAGTTTCCCCTAAGTTTCCACAACCAAATTCACCCAAGAAGAATAAGTGTGAATTCGGCAAGAACCCTAGAATTTGGGAATTTAGGGCTGATTGTCGAACTCCAGCAAAAAGTGAAATTGATCAATTCTTTAAGATAAACGAGGGCTGGAAACACAAATAAAACAACAAATAGATTAGAATTGAGATTCGGCACAAGTAGAATTAAATAAAAGAAATTGAACAGCAAAATTAAATGATAAGTCCTAAAGATCCTTGAAATCTCGAAAGATTTCACAAATCTCTTCAAACGGCTCTAATCTCCCCTCCAAAGAATATCGATGGCAAGAAGAAGGTTGAAGATGGCTCCCACAATCAAAAGATTGTTCAAACAACTTCTAAAGAAAACTCAAGAAAGAATTCTTGGAGAAAACCCCAAAGAAAATTCTGCACTCAACAAATCTGAAATTTGATAAAAAATAATAATAAGATGTTTACAAAGGGTGGCTGGCCAATGCTTATATAGGCCTCCAACAAATCCTAATCTAATTAGAAAACTTAAAAAATTTAAACTTAATTAAAAAAAACAAAGGAAAATTTGGCCATGCATCCTATTGGGCTGTTTTGGGTCGAATTTAACATGTGATATTCCTAAAACTTAAAAATTAACTTAAACAACTAAAATGTTTACAAATTGGGCCCTTTGACGTTTTGGCCTGATTTTCAACTAAATATGTATGGATTTCTTGATTGGGCTGGGAATTTGCTTATTGGGCCTCGCCTTTAAGAATTTGGGCTTGTGATCCATCTCCTATCGAAATTGGGTCGTTGACGCTCGTAATGGAGATCCAACGCGCTTTGGCTGCAAGATTCGATTTCTTGGATCAAGATTTCCAAGATTTGAAATCTTGATTTTCTTGATTCTTGAAATCGCTCCGAACAGCAAAATTGGGCAAAGATTCGATTTCTTGATTTTCTTGAAAACAAGAAAGTGAATCTTGATTTTCTTGATTTGAGCCCATCACCTTCTTAAACTTGGGTTGGGCCTTTGTGACTCGTATCAGGAGATTAGAGCCGTTTGAAGGAATTTGTGAATTCTTTCAGGAATTCAAGGGTTCTTAGGACTTTTCTTTATTTCTTGCTGTTTCGTTTTATTTCTTTATTCCTACTTGTGCCGATTCTTTATCTCATTTGTTTGCTGTTCTTCTTTTGTTTTTCCAGCCATATTCAACTCAAAGAATCGAATTAAATCATCATTCATTGGCAGCAAAGAGTCGTTCTCAAAAATCCCCAATTCCTAGGGTTTGGCCGATTGGATCTCTTTCAATTTGGGGATCAAATTGATTGCTGGAAATTAGGCATTCTTGGCCGAATCAATCCCTTGGCAGATTCGCATCCTTTCCATACTTTCAATTCTGTTTGATTCGCTTATTCTATTTCTTTGTTTCTTGCTGCTCTTTTAATTGAATTTGGGGAATTTCAATTCAATTCTAATTTGCTTTTAATCCTGTTCTTTGTTTTGATTTCAGATCTGATTCATCTAGAGCTTTCATAAGAGTTTCCCGTGACTTGGCAACTCGATCTTGGTCTGCGCACAACTCTTTATCAGGTGACCTAATTCTTAAAAGATCCCATCATTTTGATCCGATTAATTGTTATTCTTCGATTGTGGTTGATAAAGTCATTACGAAAGGAAGCGTGAGTTGTTATTCTCTTGATTTACCTTGTGTAAAATTCATGAATTTGTGCAAATCTGTTTTGGTGAATAAGGTAACGGAATTTGCCAAATTTGTTTTCAATTTATATTCATGCCTTAAACAGTTTAGGTGGTTGTACATGAAGTTTAAGTTCCATTTGACAAAGGTTAACTCAACAACAGAGCTTCGACTACACTATGCCCCCGATGAGCGAAGGTTTGTATTAAATGGAAAAGGTAAAATCGACCCTTCTTCTTCTACTTGTAAAGGTAAGATGCTTGAAACAAAGATCGTGTTGATGATTTAATTTTTGTAAAACACTTAGATTGAAACGTGCTTGACTGTCCTATTTTATTTAGTGATGATCTATCTGTTTTGATGGTTGATAAAAAGATTTTTGTTTTTGATAATGCAGGTGTGAGTGAATCTATAGACCGTCGATTATTGCATGGTATGATTGTGCAACTCTGTGAACTGTGTGAACCTTTTCAAATACCTACTTGTGATGATTACGTTTACCATTTGATTTATTACTCGCGAATTATTCATGGTTTGTGGAAACAATTTGAGATGATTGAATGCCTTAAAACATGTCCATCTTTGTTTCGAATATTTGACGAGGCATTGGCGAGTAAATTAGCTTGTTTGCATGGTAATTTGAATCTGTCCATTCGCATGCGTTATACTTGTTTTGTTATGCTTATGTTTGGACTACAAGTTCTACTTTCAATGTGGTTAACTTATCTCCATTTGATTTTTCAGATTCGAGGACGAATATTTTTGAGGAAGGGGGAATGATACGAGTCCCAAAGGCCTTAGATGCGTACACGAAAGAAAGAGAAAATCAAGATTCACTTTCATGTTTTCAAGAAAATCAAGAAACCGAATCTTGGCCCAATTTTGCTGTTTGGAGAGATTTCAAGAATCAAAAAATCAAGATTTCAAATCTTGGAAATCTTGGTCCAAGAAACCGAATCTTGCAGCCAAAGCGCATTGGATCTCTGTTACGAGCATCAACAAGCCAATTTCGGTAGGAGATGGACTACAAGCCCAAGTTCTTGAAGGCAAGGCCCAATAAGAGGATTCCAAGCCCAACCAAGAAGTCAAACCATAATTAGTTGAAAATCAGGCCAAATTGTTAAAGTGGCCCAATTTGTAAAAATTTTAATTGTTTAATTTAATTTTTAGACTTTAGGAGTATTATATGTAAAAATTCGACCCAAGCAGCCCATTAAAATGACTTGGCCGAATTTCCCTCTTAAATTTGTTAATTAGGTTTTTTTTTTAGTTTTCATAATGAGATTAGGAAATAGTTATAAGGCCTATTTATAGGCATGGCCGGCCACCCTTGTTACACACATTAGAAACACTTTGAGAATTTCATATTTGCTTTTTTTGAGTGAAAATTCTCTTTGAGTTCTCCAAGAATTTTCTCTTGAGTTTTCTTTAGAAGTTGTTTTAACAATCTTTTTGATTGTGGGGGCCAGCTTCAGCCTTCTTCTTGCCATTGATCTTCATTGGAGGGGAGATTCGAGCCATTTGAAGGGAGTTGTGAAATCTTTCGGGATTTCAAGGCTTCTTAGGACTTTATCTTTATTTCTTGTTGTTCATCCTATCTTTTAAACTCTACTTGTGTCGATTTTTATTAACTAACTTGTTTGTTGTTCTTGTTGCATTTCAGCCTTTCCAAAACTCCAAGATCTCTTCATCATTCAAAATCGGATCGGCCCCCTTTGTTCTTGGCAGCAAAGATCGTTCAAGATCCCTAAATTCCATTGTTCTTGTTGATTTCTCCTTTTCAAATCTGGTTCAATTCGGTTGTTGGAATTTTGGGGGAAATTAATTTGCTGTTTCAATTTGGGCAAATCGACATCTCCTTGGGCTCCAAGAACCATTTTCAATTCTTAAATCTTTCTTTTGTTCTTGCGTCCATACCCTATCTTTTATTCCATCAATTTGTTGGACTTTTAAAATTAACTTACTGTTTGTGATTGTTCTTTTCAGATTCGACAGATTGGGGTTTAATTCGATTACCGATCCGTGTTCTTGACACCCAAGATTTGTTATTCTTAAGGGCGTTTGTTTGTTGGCTGTTCTTTACTGTTTTGGATACTATCTATTCAGATCTAATCAAATCTAATCTTAGTTTCTATTTCGTTTTTAGATCCGATCGTCTAGAGCCTCGTAAGAATTTTCCCGTGACTTGACAATTAGATCTTGGTCCGCGCGCAACCCTCTATCAGTGATCATGAACGTCATAGTCAGTTCTAGGGACACGTCTAGGAGCGTGCCTATGAGCACGTGGCTGGTTATCCACATCCTCTTTAATTGGACCCCGATACTGAGCACTTGATCCAATCGCATCTCATTGATAGTAGCACTCAATGTTCGAAGTAAGGTAGCCCCTTCGTCTAACTGTTGTTGGATCTTTTTAAATTTATCATGGACATCATTATGGTCATCATCAACTTGACCAACTCTCGACAATTTTTTTTCTTTTTTCAAAAACCTGCAAAACAAACACTCAACACTCAAAAAGGAAAATTAGCAAACCTCACCGTTAATCACTCAAAAAGAAAAAAAATCAAATTCTCAAAGAGATAGAATTCAGTCTTGTGAGTTCTTTAGTAGAGTCTATATCAACCAATTAGAAAGTGTATGAACTGAAACTACCAAAGAATCCTAATTTGCACTAGGATGCCAAAACTGACGAAACACTAATTGATTTGTGTTTGATAGTTTGATACGGAATGCGCGCGGACCAAGATCGAGTTGCCAAGTCACGAGAAACTCCTACGAAAGATCCTAGACGAACAGATCTGAAATCAAAAACAAAGATTAAGATTAAACCGACTCAGATTTGAATTTAAAATTCCCAAATTCTATTAAAAGAGCAGCAAGAAGAAAAGAAATAGAATCGATGAATCAAACGAAATTGAGAAGAAAGAAAAGATGCGAATCTGCCAAGGAATTGATTCGGCCAAGAATGCCCAATTTCTAGCAAACAATTGATTCCCAAATTGAAAGAAATCCAATCGGCCAAACCCTAGGTATTGGGGATTTTTGGGTTCGAATGGGTGCTGCCAATAGGAGAACAACTTAAACGATGAGATCTTGAGTTTAATCAATGCTGGAAAACAAACAAGAACAGCAAAATATTAGATGAGAAATCGGCACAAGTATAAGCAAAGAAAAGTAAAGAAAGAAATCGAAAACAGCAAGAATTAAAGGATAAGTCCTAAAGATCCTTGAAATCTCGAAAGATTTCACAAATCTCTTCAAACGGCTCTAATCTCCCCTCCAAAGAATATCGATGGCAAGAAGAAGGTTGAAGATGGCTCCCACAATCAAAAGATTGTTAAAACAACTTCTAAAGAAAACTCAAGAGAGAATTCTTGGAGAAAACCCCAAAGAAAATTCTGCACTCAACAAATCTGAAATTTGATAGAAAAAAATAATAATAAGATGATTTTACAAAGGGTGGCTGGCCAATGCTTATATAGGCCTCCAACAAATCCTAATCTCACAAGTAACTAATAAAAATTAAACCTAATTAATAAAATAACAAGGTAAATTCGGCCATGCACTTATATGGGCTGTTTTGGGCCGAATTTTACATGTAATGCTCCTAAAGATTAAAAAATTAAATTAAACAAGTAAGATGTTTACAAATTGGGCCCTTTGACATTTTGGCCTGATTTTCAACTAAGTATGAAGAAATTTCTTGATTGGGCTGGATTTTGGTTATTGGGCCTCGCCTTCAAGAATTTGGGCTCGTGATCCATCTCCTACCAAAATTGGGTTGTTGACGCTCGTAATGGAGATCCAATGCGTTTTGGCTGCAAGATTTGGTTTCTTGGACCAAGATTTCCAAGATTTGAAATCTTGATTTTCTTGATTCTTGAAATCTCTTCGAACAGCAAAATTGGGCCAAGATTCGGTTTCTTGATTTTCTTGAAAACAAGAAAGTGAATCTTGATTTTCTTGTTCTCTCGTGTATGCATCTAAGGCCTTGCTAACAAGCTCTTGAATGGTCCCATTTAGTTTGGACCGCATTTGTCGGGCCTTTGATCTCGTTATTGGGCCTTGTGGCAATTTGAGCCCATCACGTTCTTGAACTTGGATTGGGCCTTTATGACTCGTATCATTCCCCCTTCCTCAAAAAGATTCGTCCTCGAATCTGAAAAATCAAATGAACTCGACTTTCCTCTATCGAACGGGACTAATGGCAATTGAGTCCACTGAAAAGAATAGCCATGAGATAGTAAATGGCAACGGAAACAAGCTTGTAGTCCAATCATAAGCATAACAGAACAGGTATAACGCATGTGAATGGACAGATTCAGATTACCATGCAAACAATCTAATTTACTCGCCACTGCCTCCTCAAAAGATGGACATGTTTTAAGGCATTCAGTCGTCTCAAATTGTTCCCACAAACCATGAATAAATTGCGAGTAATAAATCAAATGGTAAACATAATCGTCACAAGTAGGTATTTGAAAAAATTCACATGGTTCACAGAGTTGCATAATCATACCATGCATTAATCGACGGTCTATAGAATTCACTCACACATGCATTATCAAAAACAAGAATCTTTTTATCAACCATCAAAACAGATAGATCATCAATAAATAAAATAGGACAGTCAAGCACGTTTCAATCTAAGTGTTCATCAACATGATCTTTATCACTATCCGAGGAGTACAAAAGTGTTTCAAAGGTTTCAAGCATCTTACCTTGATAAGCAAACGAATAAGGGTCGATTTTACCTTTTTCATTTAAAACAAACCTTCGCTCATCGGGGGCATAGTGTAGTCGAATCTCCGTTGTTGAGTTAACCTTTGTCAAATGGAACTCAAACTTCATGTACAACCACATAAATTGTGATGTGATCCGACTCAGTTGATTGAGTCGATTCACTTGATTGCCCGATCGTCGACGAGAAGTTTGTTCGATTTTGTAGATAGATGGAGTTAGATGATTTTTTTATAGCGGAAGTTGAGAAAATGGGTTCAAAAGATGGTTTGGATAGATGTTGATAGGCTCGGTGAAATAAAGAAATATTGTTTATAATTTAATAGTTAAAATGGAATGGAAAAATAGAACTCAAGCGAAGAACGATTCAATACCATGTAAAGTATTGCCCCGGGACTTATATTGCTTAAGGTGGGTTTAATGGAAGTCGAAGATGGACCTTGACCCGTTACCTATAGAGAGGTAGGAACCAAAGGTATAAAAAGGTGGATGAACGCCACACCAGGATGGTGATAAGTTCAAGAAGTCGGGTTGACGCCACTAGCGAGCTAGATAAGTCAGAACGAGACTCATACGAAATAGGATAGGAGGAAACCTCACAATCAAGTTTTCAATAATCAAATTCTGTAACCTTTTACAATAAACAAGTAAGCTATTTATAAGCCTAAAATGCCTATTGATATTCGGCATCTATGTTGTTCACACTAACTTAAATTCTGTTCACACAGGTATTTAACATGTTCACACAAATAGCATTAAAATCCAGTTCATGCTTGAAGATGGTACATGAATTGGCCGAACCATCATGATGCTTCACTTGATGCATTCATGCATCCTTAGCCTTGAAGAATCTCCATAATTCCAAGAATGTGCAGCTCTTTAATGATCCTACATCTCCCTTGGCTGAACGAGGCATTAATGTGCCTAAAATACTTGAATGGTCATCTTGAAAATGCATGAATCATGCATGAAACGTCCCATGTATTTTCCCCCATAAATATGATCCATGAATCTTCAAATACATGAACTTTCAGCAACTCCCTCTTGCATGAACGTCCCAAATGCATGTGCTCCTTTAAATGCCATCCATTGAACCTCAATTGTGCATGCACACTCCCATACATTGCACCAATCCGTTCATGAACCTGCAGCAAATTAAATCAGCAAGTTAAATGCATTTCAAACACATTAAATTAGCAGCATATGAACTCAATAATTTGCACATTAAATTTGGCCATACATATTAACAATTTTAGACATATTTAAAACATCATAATTAATTAAGTATTTAATTTAGATATAATTAAAACACTTAATTAATTATTTGTCCAGATTTTAACAAATTAACTAACTTAAGATAAACAACTAATTTAACTAATGACAAATTAAATGGTTTATTTCAGCAAAATAAATGCAAGCTAAAGAAAGCTAAAAATAAGCTCATTGGGTTAAGATTGAGCTGAATTGAGCTTGAGTGAGTTGACTTAAGCTCGAGTGAGCTGGAAACGAGCTAAACGGAGCTTAACGAAATGAAATTGAACTAATTCAGCTCGCATGGATTTGCAAACAATGCTTAGGGAGCTGATCCAAAAGTGTGCCCGGGGCATGGTCGTATCAAACTGTTTAAGGCACGAATATAAATTGAAAACAAATTTGGAAGATTTCGTTACCTTATTCTCCAAAACAGATTTGGACAAATTCGAGGATTTTACACATGGTAAATCAAGAGAATAACAAATCACGCTTCTTTTCATAATGACTTTATCAACCACAATCGAAGAGTAACAATTAATCGGATCAAAATGAGGGGATCTTTTAAGAACTAAGTCACCAAAAGTTTTATTAATAATTTTCAAATCTGCACTGGACTCGGTTTCTAAAATTTCCTTACCTCGCTTACCTTCGGGATCATGTAGTGTGATTTCATCTTTGCCTAAGTTGATTGTATGAAAGCGTCTTTCATTTGAGAGGTATTGAAGTTGAAAGTTATCTTTCGATCTTTCGGGAACCTGAAAAGTAGCAACACAAGAAAATTCATATCTTGGTTAGTGGAAACATTCCTCACTAGCCTTTCCTCGTCTTTTTCTTTTGTTTCTTTTTCTAACTCATTTTCTCTTATTTCTTCAACTTCTTTTTCAATTTTCTTTTCTGTTACACATTCCTTTTCACTCTCAATCTCTTTTTGCTCTTTTTCATTCTCTTTTTCTTTTTCCTCACTTGTTTTAACAGAATTTCTCAGTTTGATTTGGTCCTCATGGACTTGTTCCGGAGTGAGCGGCACTAAGGTAAGTTTCTTTCCTTGATGCTTGAAAGAATACCTATTGGTACGACCATCGTGAGTGACTTTTCGATCCAGTTGCCATGGTTCTCCTAGCAACAAATGGCAGGCTTGAATAGGCATTACGTCGCACACAACTTCATCTTGATACTTACCGATAGAAAAGGCAATGCGCACTTGTTGAGTGACCCTAAATTGGCCTTCGTTGCTAAGCCCTTGTGGTTGATAAGGTTGTGGATGCTTGGTAGTGGTTAAGCAAAGCTTTTCCACCATCGTCGTGCTGGCTATGTTCGAGCAACTTTCACCATCAATAATAACTCTACAAAGCTTACCTTGTACATGGCAGCGAGTATGAAAGAGATGTTCTCGTTGCTGCTCGCTCTTTGGTTTTGCCAAAGATGATTGTCCACGATCATGAAAATCATCATCCATTCTAGGGACACGTTGAGGGCTGCACCTATGGGGCTGGTTATCCCTATCTTCCTTAATTGGATCTCGATATTGATGTTTTTGATTCAATTGCACCTCATTGATGGTAGCAGTCAAAGCTCGAAGAGTAGCAGCCTGTTCATCCAACTGTTGTTGGAATTTTTTAAATATGTCACTATTATTATCACCTGTAGACATTTTTTTTAAAACCTGCAAAACACTCAACACTCAAAAATAAAAGTTATCAAACCTCACCGTTAATCACTCAAAAAGAAAAAATCAAATTCTCAATGAGGTCGAATTCAATCTTGTGAGTTCTTTATCAGAGTTTATATCAACCAATTAGAGAGTGTGAACCAAACTACCAAAGAATCCTAATTTGCACTAGGATGCCAAAAACTGACGAGACACCAATTGATTCGTGTTGCACCGAGGAAGAAGTTGTGCACAGGTTTAAATCCTACTAACACAAGAAACAAGAAGGTGTTAGATAATGTAAAGGAAGAATAAAGGTAAACAAATGAAAACCTACAGCTAAGAATCAATAAAAATTGCTGAAAACAGAAAACCCGAAAAATTGCGGAGTAACTTGACAACTTCGTTCGGGTGTTCCCGATCTCCAAAAATCACGAAATTAAATTTGGAGTGTCCTTATATATTGAATTTCTGATCTGGAAATTTTGGGCACCAAATTCAACCCGCTAAATCATTTTTTAAATTTTTATTGAATTTCGTCTTTTTTTATTTTTTTGACTTTTTGACTGATTTTTTTGCGGGAATAATTTTTTTATATTCAATCACAGTGCCAAAAACATGTATGTAAAATTTCAGATCAATCGGACAACGTTTACCCACTCAAATGAATTTTTTTGAACAATTTTTCTGGGTAAAACTGCTGTTTATGCTTTAAAAAATAGAGATCAGTTTAGAAATCAACCAAGAACACCCAAAACGCCCAAAATCTGATACCAAATGATACGGAATGCACGCGGACCAAGATCGAGTTGCCAAGTCACGAGAAACTCCTACGAAAGATCCTAGATGAACAGATCTGAAATCAAAAACAAAGATTAAGATTAAACTGAATCAGATTTGAATTTAAAATTCCCAAATTCTATTAAAAGAGCAGCAAGAAGAAAAGAAATAGAATCGATGAATCAAACGAAATTGAGAGGAAAGAAAAGATGCGAATATGCCAAGGAATTGATTCGGCCAAGAATGCCCAATTTCCAGCAAACAATTGATTCCCAAATTGAAAGAAATCCAATCGGCCAAACCCTAGGAATTGGGGATTTTTGGGTTCAAATGGGTGCTGCCAATAGGAGAACAACTTAAACAATGAGATCTTGAGTTTAATCAATGCTGGAAAACAAACAAGAACAGCAAAATATTAGATGAGAAATCGGCACAAGTATAAGCAAAGAAAAGTAAAGAAAGAAATCGAAAACAGCAAGAATTAAAGGATAAGTCCTAAAGATCCTTGAAATCCCGAAAGATTTCACAAATCTCTTCAAACGGCTCTAATCTCCCCTCCGAAGAATATCGATGGCAAGAAGAAGGTTGAAGATGGCTCCCACAATCAAAAGATTGTTAAAACAACTTCTAAAGAAAACTCAAGAGAGAATTCTTGGAGAAAACCCCAAAGAAAATTCTGCACTCAACAAATCTGAAATTTGATAGAAAAAAATAATAATAAGATGATTTTACAAAGGGTGGCTGGCCAATGCTTATATAGGCCTCCAACAAATCCTAATCTCACAAGTAACTAATAAAAATTAAACCTAATTAATAAAATAGCAAGGTAAATTCGGCCATGCACTTATATGGGCTGTTTTGGGCCGAATTTTACATGTAATGCTCCTAAAGATTAAAAAATTAAATTAAACAAGTAAGTTGTTTACAAATTGGGCCCTTTGACATTTTGGCCTGATTTTCAACTAAGTATGAAGAAATTTCTTGATTGGGCTGGATTTTGGTTATTAGGCCTCGCCTTCAAGAATTTGGGCTCGTGATCCATCTCCTACCAAAATTGGGTCGTTGACGCTCGTAATGGAGATCCAATGCGTTTTGGCTGCAAGATTTGGTTTCTTGGACCAAGATTTCCAAGATTTGAAATCTTGATTTTCTTGATTCTTGAAATCTCTTCGAACAGCAAAATTGGGCCAAGATTCGGTTTCTTGATTTTCTTGAAAACAAGAAAGTGAATCTTGATTTTCTTGTTCTCTCGTGTATGCATCTAAGGCCTTGCTAACAAGCTCTTGAATGGTCCCATTTAGTTTGGACCGCATTTGTCGGGCCTTTGATCTCGTTATTGGGCCTTGTGGCAATTTGAGCCCATCACGTTCTTGAACTTGGATTGGGCCTTTATGACTCGTATCATAGTTTAAAGGGAGAATAAAGGCAAAACAAATGAAAACCTACAGCTAAGAATCCATAAAAATTGCTGAAATCCAAAAAACCCAAAAAAATGAGGAGTAAATTGACAACTTTGTTTGAGGTGTTCCTGATCTCCAAAAATCATGAAATTAAATCTGGAATGTCCATAAATATTGAATTTTTGATCTGGAAAGTTTGGGAACCAAACTCAACCCACTGAATATTTTTTTTAATTTTTTATTGGATTTCATATTTTTCAATTTTTTGACTTTTTCGACTGATTTTTTTGCGGGAAATATTTTTTTATTCAATCACAGTGCCACAAATATGCATGTAAAATTTCAGATCAATCAGAAAACATTTACCCACTCAAATGAATTTTTTTCCAAAAAAATTTTCTAGGTAAAACTGCTGTTTGTTGTTTAAAAAAAAGAGATCAGTTTAGAAATCAACCAAGAACACCCAAAACACCCAAAATATGATACCAAATGATAGAGGGTTGCGCGCGGATCAAGATCGAGTTGTCAAGTCCTACAAAAACTCTAGAAGAGCATATCTGAAACGAAGTAGAAAGATTAACTTTTAGAATTCCCAGATCTGAAGTCAAAGAACCCTAAAATAGTAGAAAATAAACCAAGAATCAAAATACTTATTATTAAGGAATTCGGAAGTCAAGAACTCGTGAATAAGCTTCAAAGAAGTCACCAATTCAGCCGATTCTGTCAATTGAACCAAAATAGAAAATTAAGTCAGCAGATCACAAAAAAACGAAAATTGAATTAGAATTAGGAACCGTGCAACAAGAAAGAGGGAAACTATGTATTAAGAATGATCTTCGATAATCAAAGACGTTTATGAACTTTCCAAGCCGAATCTGAGAAGATTAAATTCCAAAACAGCAAATCAAACTCTAAATTCCAGCAAACCGAATTTAATCAGAATTGAGATGAAAAGTCGACAAGATCAATAGAAAAGATGAATGAACGAATGGTTTTTGTTGCCAAAAGAATGCCGATCAGCCTCTTTAATGTTGAAGAAAATTGGAAATGCAACAAGAAACTGTAAATAAGTTAGACGATGAAATCGGTGCCAAACAAGAATTAAAAGGAAAACGAACAGCAAGAAAATAAAAGATAAAGTCCTAAGAAGCCTTGAAACCCCGAAAGATTTCACAACTCCCGTCAAATGGCTCTAATCTCCCCTCCAATGAAGAACAATGGCAAGAAGAAGGCTGAAGATGGCTCCCATAATCAAAAAGATTGTTAAAACTACTTCTAAAGAAAACTCAAGAGGAAATTCTTGAAGAACTCAAAGAGAATTTTCACTCAAAGAAAATATGAAATTTTCAATGTAATTGTAATGTGTAATTCAATAAGGTGGCCGGCCATGCCTATTAATAGGCCTTCTATCTATTTCCTAATCTCATTAGGAAAACTTAAAAAAAGGCATGATTAATAAATTAAGAGGGAAATTCGGCCAAGGCATTTTAATGGGCTGCTTGGGTCGAATTTTTACATATAATAATCCTAAAGTCTAAAAATTAAACTTAGATATTTAAACAATTTGATAGAGGGTTGTGCGCGGACCAAGATCGAGTTGTCAAGTCACGGGAAACTCCTACGAAAACTCTAAACATTTGGATCTGAAACGAAACAACAAAACTTAATTAGAATCAATTAGATCTGAAAACTAAAAATCCCCAAATCAATAAAGAACAGCCAAGAATCAAAAAAACTTATAGATAGCCAATCTTGGAAACCAAGAACGCAGAATTAAGCCCCAAGATTAACTTCCAATCAGCCGAATCTACCAAAGAACACAAAATAGCAAATAAATTAAAACAGATTATAAAATCAATTGAAACTAATTCTAGGGATTGGACGGCAAGAAAAGAGGGGTTTTTTTGTGAAATAAAAAACGTTTCTTTATGTCCAAGGAAGTGCTGAATCAGATCTTGGAGTTTTAGAAAGGCTGAAACGCAACAAGAATAGCAAACAAATTAACTAATAAAAATCGACACAAGCAAAAATTTAAAGAGATTGAATTGAACAGTAAGTAATTAGGATAAGTCCTAAGAAGCCTTGAAATCCTGAAAGATTTCACAACTCCATTCAAACGGCTCTAATCTCCCCTCCAATGAAGATCAATGGTAAGAAGAAGGTTGAAGATGGCTCCCACAATCAAAAAGATTGTTAAAACAACTTCTAAAGAAAACTCAAGAGAAAATTCTTGGAGAAATCAAAGAGAATTTTCACTCAAAGCAAATCTGAAATTTTCAATGTATTTCTAATGTGTGTAACAAGGGTGGCCGGCCATGCCTATAAATAGGCCTTATAACTATTTCCTAATCTCAGTAGGAAAACTTAAAAAAAACCTAATTAACAAATTTAAGAGGAAAATTCGGCCAAGTCATTTTAATGGGTTGCTTGGGCCGAATTTTTACATATAATACTCCTAAAGTCTAAAAATTAAATTAAACAATTAAAATTTTTACAAATTGGGCCACTTTAAAAATTTGGCCTGATTTCAGCTAAGTATGGTTTGACTTCTTAGTTGGGCTTGAAATCCTCTTATTGGGCCTTGCCTTCAAGAACTTGGGCTTGTAGTCCATCTCCTACCGAAATTGGTTCGTTGATGCTCGTAACGGAGATCCAATGCTCTTTGGCTGTAAGATTCGGTTTTTTGGACCAAGATTTCCAATATTTGAATCTTGATTTTCTTGATTCTTGAAATCGCTCCAAACAGCAAGATTGGGCCAAGATTCGGTTTCTTGATTTTCTTGAAAACAAGAACATAAATCTTGATTTTCTCTTTCTTCTGTGTACGCATCTAAGGCCTTGCTAACAAATTCCTGAATGGTCCCATTTAGTTTGGAACGCATTTGTCGGGCCTTTGACCTCGTTATTGGGCCTTGTAGTAATTTGAGCCCATCACGTTCTTGAGCTTGGGTTGGTGATACGACCCACCCTCGGGAACGGCCATTGTTTCAGCCTACAAGCGAGGCTCGTCATTTTTACAAGCTGGACGTAGCTCAATTTTATTTTTGTGGAGCTTCATTTAGCTCATTTCTAGCTCCATCAAGTTCAATGAGCTCGAACCAGCTCAATTTCAGCTCAATATCTTTAAGACCTTTATTATAGTAGCTGAAATAATTATTTGCACCATTTAATTAGTTTATTAAAGCTCAATTAATTTTAGTTGTTTGTATAATTTAAAATCTGGACAAATTTAATTTTGCATCTTAATTGAGTTATTTTTACATGTCATTAGTTTGTCTTAATTTTTACAGCTTATTAATATGTTTTATGCATTTTTAATGAGTCAAATTTCATTACATGTTTTAATGTGTCTTGTCCAAACTAAATTATATGTGCAGATTTTTAGTGCCGAATTAATGTGTTTAACTTGTCAAAGTTTTATTTTAATTATGTTCAGCTAATATTACATTAATTTGAGCTCATTCATGTTTTATGTAGGTTGGCCGAATGTGGATGGAGCATTTAAGCTTGGTGCATGCACAATAGATTCAATGAACCTGGAGATACATGCATCAAATTGGTGAGCTGAATTTGGCATTCCTAGGTGACTATTCGGTCAAGAGAGCTAATGTTTCCAACTCCAAAGCTGTCAATTAATCCTTTCACATTTGCTGGATGCATCTTGGCTTTTCGGTTCCATGTGTTCACACTCCATGACTTTTCAATGTTGAGCTTTCACACTTGAATTGGCTGCTCATTACCCTCTTAATTGCTGGTCACTTTTCGGCCAAAAGTTGCAACATAAATGAGCTAATTTATGCCCATTGGCCGAACCTAGCTATCCATGCATCATCCAAGTTTTTCCAAGTCCAATGCTTCATCTAGAAGGTGTCTAATGGAGCTCCATGTTCAGCTGAATCTAGCTAGTTCATTTAAGTGATTCATTTGCTTAATTTTTAAGGAATGTAAGTGACCATTCGGCTAGCTTAGCTGTTGCTTATAAATAGCTAAAATTTTACTTTGTAAAGGACTTTTGAACCTTTAACGAATTACTGTCAAAATTTAGAGAGGATTTTTCTCCTAAATTTCGTCCAAAAACTTCGTTCACTTATCTAAGTAGTTAGTGGCGTCAACCGTTTTTGTTCAATCGAACTTATCACATTTACGTGTGGCGTTCAACCCAAATTATACCAAGGTTCCTATCTGATCTAGATAGTGGGTCGAGGTTTCCATTTTAGTTTTCAAAATCAACTTTAGAACCTATAAGTCTCGGGTCAACCCTTAACAAAGAGTTGGTTCATTCTTGTTCTCAAGTTACCGTTTTAAAATTCAAACACCAAGTTTTTCTATTCTTTCATAGCCAAACCTTATACATTTAATTAACCTTCTTTCATAAACCTATCCATTGACACCCAAACCCAATCTCCGGGTTCTAAGATAACCCGTTTATGCCCCTTGTTTGCTTTGTTGGTGTTGGCATCATTTGTTTTGGCTATTCGTTGCCTAGCCTTCTCATGTAAGGATTTCACCAACTCAGCTTTCTGTTCACCATCTAAATTAACAATGTGTAATGGCGCAAGATCAAGTACTGTTAGTAGGTTAAAGCCATAAGCAAGTTCAAATGGAGAATAACCAGTTGTAGAATGAATAGATCTATTATATGCAAATTCAACAAATGGTAGGCATTCTTCCCAATTTCTAATATTCTTTCCCACAACAGATCGTAATAATGTCCCTAAGATCCGATTAACTACTTCAGTTTGACCATCAGTTTGGGGGTGACATGTAGTGGAATAAAGTAATTTCGTACCAAGCTTACCCCACAATACCTTCCAAAAGTGGCTAAGGAATTTGACATCTCTATCAGAAACAATTGTTTTAGGGATGCCATGAAGTCTTACCACCTCTTTAAAGAATAAGTCTGCCACTTGTGTAGCATCATCTGTTTTGTGACAAGGAATAAAATGTGCCATCTTTGAAAACCTGTCAACAACAACAAATATACTATCTCTTCCTTTCTTAGTTCGAGGCAAACCTACAATAAAATTCATGGATAAATCTACCCAAGGTGAAGTAGGAATCAGTAAAGGAGTGTAAAGGCCATGAGGCATTACCTTAGATTTTGCTTGTTTACATGTAATGCACTTGGAACATACCTTTTCGACATCCTTCTTCATATGTGGCCAATGGAAGTGTTCTTGTAAGATGTCTAGTGTTTTGGCCACTCCAAAATGTCCTATTAAATCCCCACTATGGGTCTCATGAATCAATAAGTCTCTCATGGAACACTTTGGTATGCATAACCTGTTTATATGAAAAAGAAAGCCATCTACAAGATAAAACTTTTCAAAAGTAGTATGTCCACAATTCTTATAGATATGCCCAAAATCAGTATCACCATCATATAACTCCTTAATATGTTCAAACCCTAAGACTTTAGAATTCAATGTAGTTATTAAAGCATATCGTTTAGACAAAGCATCGGCAACTACATTATCTTTACCTGTTTTATATTTTATCACATAAGGGGATGTTTCAATGAATTCTACCCATCGGGCATGCTGTTTACTCAACTTACCTTGTCCCTTTAACCATTTAAGGGATTCACGATCTGTGTGTATGACAAAATCATTAGGCAGCAAATAATGTTGCCATACTTGAAGTGCACGAACCAATGCCAATAGTTCTTTGTCATAAGTTGAGTAGTTTAATTGTGCACCATTCAATTTCTCACTAAAATAAGCAATTGGTTACTTATCTTGCATTAAAATGGCACCAATTCCAATTCTTGAAGCATCACACTCAAGTTCAAAAGTATTACATGCACCGTCCCATTCATTGAAACCACCGATGAAACCACCGAAGAACCCGATGAAGGTGCCTTATGAAGAACCCGATGAAACCACCGAAGAAGAAGATGAACTTGAATATGCTGTTGATGGTGAAATCCTCATCATTAAACGAAGTCTTAGTCTTCAAAGCGTTGAAAACGAACAGCAAAGGGAGAACATTTTCCATACACGTTGCCATGTCCAAGGCAAGGTGTGCAGCTTGATCGTTGATGGCGGGAGTTGTACAAATGTGGCCATGTGACAGCTCAAAATTGACCCTAGTCGGGAAGTGGTTTTGGGACCGCTAAACCGAGTCACCGAAATGTTTGAATGTGATATTTATTGTCTAGAATATGTAATTATGAATGTGTGAAAATTTCAAGCTTCGATTTAGTCGATTGCATGTGAATTTAGTCAATAGGAATTATGTGCGACATTTTTGAAATGTGATAGGTCGAAGCATAAGGACCTATTAGAGCATGAAATAAAAAGGGGGGACTTGCATGTCAAATTCCCCCCTAACTAGTAGTGGCCGGCCATGACAAGCATGGTAGACCAAGTGTGATGGGCAAGACATGTCATAGACATGTTGTGTTGGTGCATCATGGGTGGAAAAAAAATAAAATAAGGAGCATGGGCATAAAATAATGAAAGGGAATATGATGAAAACAAAAAAAAAAGTGTGTAGTTGTTCCCCCCCCATTGCCGTGAGTTAAAGAAAAGAAAAGAGAAAATTTTGTTCATCCTTTTTCATCTTCATTCGGCCGAAAATTCAAAGGAAGGAGGAAGGAGTTCTTGCTTCATGTTTGGTTTGGAAGAGGATTAGGAGGAGGTTTGGCCATACTTGTATCTAGATCAAGGTATGTTTGAGGTTGTGCCTTGAGATTCATGCATGTTTTTAGTTGCTAGCTTGAGTTCTAATTAGCCCATGGTTCAAATCTTTGCTATGTCATGGGGATGATATTCGGCCTAGGTAGATTTTGTGTTAATGCCATTGCATGCTAAATATGAAGCTTGTTAATGATGCATGTGATGGTGGATTGATGATTCTTGAATCTTCTTTTTAGCATTTTTGAGTGAGCACATATGTGCATTGGTTGCTAGATGGAGAAGAATCGGCTAGCAAGTTGTGTGCTAAGGTCGAATATAATTTTTGTATATTAATGAGTAATGCATGTGTTAAATTGATGGAAAGGGAGAGGATGCTTTACTAGTGTATATATGTGTGTATTAGCCAAGTTTTGAACTTGAAACAAAAGGGTGTTTAGTCAATACAAGTGACCATACTTGTAGAATGTATTAAGTGTTGAAACCGGCCCCAACATAGACATGCATATTCGGCCATAGGAAGGAGATTGGTGTTGCATGTATTCGGTTAGAGGCAAGCATATTGATGCTTTTGTCTTGGCTTAGAAAATTCGGCCAAGGGGGAAAAATTAGCTAAAATGTTGAGTTTGATTCATGATTCCGTACATATGTGACTTTAATGTCTAATGTATAAAAATGGGCTAAGTGCCTTGTGTTCCTCTTTCCGATGCTCAAATGATTAAATCAATTTATTTGTTTAATTAAGCTCAAGAGCAAAGGGGAACTAAATCCGATAAAGGGAAGGAAAAAGTGGTCGAATAGCTATCAGAATCGTTCGACAACACCCGAGGTAAGTTCTTGAGTAAAAGAGCTTAAATTATGATTTGATTAGATCATGTTTTAAGCAAACCAAAATCATGCTCTTTGTGTGGCTATTGAGCCGAAATTGCAAGAATGATAAATGTCTTGTGTTTGAGTTTTACTAACGAAAACGAAATACGAATGTGCCATGATTTATTGTTAAATGTGCATGGTTATTTGAATGATGTCCGGGCTAAGTCCCGAAGGCTTTGTGCTAAGTGACCATATCCGGACTAAGATCCGAAGGCATTTGTGCGAGATACTAATTCCGGGCTAAGCCCGAAGGCATTTGCGCGAGTTACTAAATCCGGGTTAAGTCCCGAAGGCAATTGTGCGAGTTACTATAACCGGGCTATGTCCCGAAGGCATTTGAACGAGTAGCTATATCCGGTTAAATTCCGAAGGTACGTGATTTGGGAATGAATGATCTTGCTGTAAAAATTTCAGTAAATACTCTAGAAACATCCCAACATTGAGGTATGTTTCGTATGTGCTTGAATTTAGTTGAGCCCTTACAAATAAGTATTCGCTCAGTTGATAAACGAGCTACCGGCCTTTGGCTAAGTTGATCTTTTGTGTATGTACATAAGGGTTGGTAATGTGAAGCAAGTATGATATCGAAAATTTGTGCATATGAAATTATTCGTTTAGCTATATGAATGCTATACTTTTGCTGTGCTGGAATTCCTTGCTCAAAACTTACTAAGCATAAATTGCTTACTCCGTTTCTTTGATCCTCTATTTTATAGATTTTGGTTCTCCAGCTATCGGACTCGGGATTTTGAAGTCGAAGTCACCCACACTATCAAAGCCCCCCTTTTGGTACAATTTTGGTTGAACTTCGAAATGGCATGTATAGGACTACCCGTTTGTTGTGGGTCATCGACCCTTTGGACTTGTATAATTTTGGATAGCCATGCGAAAATGGCTTATATATGTTTGAGTGTAATGTTATAATCATTTGGTATGGATATGGTTATTGAGAGGTGTGGATAGGCTTGACAAGGATTGGCCATGGGAATGGTTAATCACTATCATAAATTGTGCTACTTATGCAAAAAGGGCTAGTTGAATCATGGAAACTATGGAATAGGTAAAGTCTACCTTAAAGGCAGATGCTGACAGCAGCAGTGATGTAGATTTGGAAATTCACTAAAAATAGTAGGAATGGAATTAAATAGTGAATAAATTATGTAAACGAACCTTGATGAATCTATTTTCATAGGAAAGTAACGAAACAATCATACGGACAGTATGTTAGGAGATATTCAGGTTCTTGTGAGACAGGGCCAGAACGGTTTCTGGATTTCCTGTTCAGACTTTGGAAATTCATTATAAATTAAACAGAGACAATTAGGAGTCAAGCCATATATGTATAGATTCCTCTCTGAGTCTATTTTCTATAGAAACAAACGGCATCAGTATTGAAGCCCTGTACAGGGAGATATCCAAGTCGTAATGCGCAAAGGTCAGGGTAGTCGATCCCTGTAACATGGGAGACTTTGACTAATAAACTGTACTAATTGGCCGACCAAAAATTCTAGAAAAAAATATGTAGATGGAAATATGAGTCTAGTTTCAGCGAAAATTTACGGAACTGGATTCCGAGTTTCTGAACTCAAGATATGATTTTTAAAGCGACTATTACGCAGATTGGCAGTGTCTGGAAAATTTTTAAAGTTTGTTAACACCTCATGTTCGACTGCGGTGACGGTCTCGGGTTCGGGGTGTTACATTTGATTGGTATTAGAGCTACGGTTTAGTCGATTCTAGGACTACCGTAATGCGTTGGGTCTAGCTATACATGCCATTTTATGTGATTATTTGATAGTGTGGTGATTTCTGACATTTGCAAATGTGTTTATTTATAGTAATGGATCCCGATCCCGACCGAGCGGTAGCTGATGATCTTGAGAGTGTAGCGCCTGCTCCCACACAAGGGACAGCGCCGGTGGACTCTCAACCTAATGCTAGTAACTCGAATGATGAAGCTAGACAAGCTTTCTATAGCGTGATGAATGATTGGTTCAACCAATACATTCGAACTAATACGGCTGTTCCACAACCTCCCTTCCCGACTAATACAACCCCCGCACCTACAATACCTCCGGTAACTGACCAAATAAGGTCAAATAAGCCCCCAGTTGACAGAATCCGAAAACATGGGGCTACTGAATTTAAAGCTACGGATAGCGACGATGCCGAGCAAGCTGAATTTTGGTTGGACAACACTATCCGGGTACTCGATGAGCTATCTTGTACACCCGATGAATGCTTAAAGTGTACTATCTCCTTGCTACGTGATTCTGCCTACTATTGGTGGAGTACTCTGACTTCTGTTGTGCCCCGAGAGCAAGTAACTTGGGAGTTTTTCCAAACTGAATTTCGGAAAAAGTATATCAGTCAGAGATTTGTTGATCAAAAATGGAAGGAATTTCTTGAGCTTAAGCAAGGTTCCATGTCGGTTACTGATTACGAGCAAAAATTTGTTAGACTTAGCAAATACGCTCGGGAATGTGTTTCGTCCGAGGCTATCATGTGTAAACGCTTCGAGGATGGGCTGAATGAAGATATAAAAATGTTCGTTGGCGTTCTTGAAATACGAGAGTTCGTAGTACTTGTTGAGCGAGCTTGTAAAGCCGAAGAGCTTAGAAAAGAAAAACAAAAAGTTGATGTGGGAACTGGAGAGTTTCGTAAAAGATCTTCGGGAAAGTCTCTTCAACAGGCATCGAAGAAATTTCGAGATGATGTGGGCTGGTCGAGAGGCACTTCGGGCCTTTTTAGACGAGATCGTGATCGACCCCCTGTGGGTACACGAGGCACTTCGGTCGCCAGTGTTGGGAATGAACGTCGAGACAGAACGAAATGTCGATATTGCGGTAAATGGCATTCGGGGAGTTGTAGATTCCCTGACCGCTCCTGTTACAAGTGCGGATCAGTTGACCACTTCATTAAAGATTGCCCGAGGTTGTCTGAACAGAATGCAAATCAGAGTGGGAAACCGGGTGCTACCACTGCTCGAGGTAGACCATCTGGAAATACGGGCAATGCTAGTGGTGGTAAGAGAGGATCTAGAGATGCTACGACCAGATCCGAGGCTCGTGCGCCTGCTAGAGCTTATGCTATACGTGCCCGCGAGGATGCTTCTTCGCCTGATGTTATTACCGGTACTTTTACTCTCTTTGATACTAATGTAATTGCTTTGATTGACCCCTGTTCTACTCATTCTTACATATGTGAAACCTTAGCATCCAGTAAGACTTTACCTATTGAGTCTACTGAGTTCGTAATTCGGGTGTCAAATCCCTTGGGTCGTTACGTGCTTGTCGACAAAGTGTGTAAGAAATGTCCCCTAGTAATTCGAGGTTCCTGTTTTCCGGCGGACTTGATGATTTTGCCGTTTAATGAATTTGATGTTATTCTCGAGTTGGATTGGTTGACCGTGCATGATGCGGTTGTGAATTGCAAAAGCAAGACGATTGAATTGAGGTGCGCAAATAACGAAGTAATCCGAGTTGAGTCTACGGACTTGGATGGGTTGCCAGCTGTAATATCCTCAATGTTGGCCCAGAAATATGTAAGAAAAGGGTGCGAAGCATACCTTGCATATGTACTTGATGACAAAGAATTAGAAAGGAAACCCGAATCTGTGCCGGTGGTTTGTGAATACCCGGATGTTTTTCCTGAAGAATTACCGGGTTTACCACCTGTTCGGGAGATAGAGTTTGGTATTGAGCTTGTACCTGGGACTACGCCGATTTCGATGGCTCCGTATCGTATGGCACCAACCGAGTTAAAAGAGTTGAAAGCTCAGTTGCAAGAATTGACGGATAGAGGTTTTGCTCGACCAAGTTTCTCACCTTGGGGTGCACCAGTATTGTTCGTGAAAAAGAAGGACGGAACCATGAGGTTGTGCATTGACTATCGTCAACTGAATAAAGTGACGATAAAGAACAAATATCCGTTACCGCGTATCAATGATTTGTTCGACCAACTGAAGGGAGCCTCAGTGTTCTCAAAAATAGATTTGAGATCGGGCTATTATCAGTTGCGAATTTGAGATTCGGACATACCCAAAACTGCCTTCAGAACGAGATATGGTCACTACGAGTTCTTAGTGATGCCGTTTGGGCTCACTAATGCCCCTGCGGTATTTATGGATTTGATGAATCGGATCTTCAGACCATATTTGGATCGGTTCGTAGTTGTGTTCATTGATGACATCTTGGTCTATTCAAGAGATGAGACCGAACATGCTGAGCACCTGAGACTAGTGTTGCAAATTTTGCGGGATAAGCAGTTATATGCTAAGTTCAGTAAGTGTGAGTTCTGGTTAAGAGAGGTTAGCTTCTTGGGTCATGTGGTATCCGCATCGGGTATTCGAGTTGACCCGAGCAAAATTTCAGCCATACTTAACTGGAAGCCTCTAAGAAATATTACCGAAGTTCGGAGCTTCCTGGGGCTCACCGGTTATTACCGACAATTTGTCAAAGGTTTCTCGATGATAGCCACACCAATGACGAAGCTACTTCAAAAGGATGTTAAGTTCGAATGGACGGAGAAATGTCAGAAAAGTTTTGATCAACTAAAAACTTATTTGACTGAAGCTCCAATTTTAGTGCAACCCGAATCAGGCAAAGAGTTTGTCATTTATAGTGACGCATCCCTACTTGGGTTGGGTTGCGTATTGATGCGAGAAGGTCGAGTGGTGGCCTATGCGTCGAGACAATTAAAGCCACATGAGAAAAATTATCCGACCCATGAGAAAAATTTGTGCATATGAAATTATTCGTTTAGCTATATGAATGCTATACTTTTGCTGTGCTGGAATTCCTTTCTCAAAACTTACTAAGCATAAATTGCTTACTCCGTTTCTTTGATCCTCTATTTTATAGATTTTGGTTCTCCAGCTATCGGACTCGGGATTTTGAAGTCGAAGTCGCCCACACTATCAAAGCCCCCCTTTTGGTACAATTTTGGTTGAACTTCGAAATGGCATGTATAGGACTACCCGTTTGTTGTGGGTCATGGACCCTTTGGACTTGTATAATTTTGGATAGCCATGCGAAAATGGCTTATATATGTTTGAGTGTAATGTTATAATCATTTGGTATGGATATGGTTATTGAGAGGTGTGGATAGGCTTGACAAGGATTGGCCATGGGAATGGTTAATCACTATCATAAATTGTGCTACTTATGCAAAAAGGGCTAGTTGAATCATGGAAACTATGAAATAGGTAAAGTCTACCTTAAAGGCAGATGCTGACAGCAGCAGTGATGTAGATTTGGAAATTCACTAAAAATAGTAGGAATGGAATTAAATAGTGAATAAATTATTTAAACGAACCTTGATGAATCTATTTTCATAGGAAAGTAACGAAACAATCATACGGACAGTATGTTAGGAGATATTCAGGTTCTTGTGAGACAGGGCCAGAATGGTTTCTGGATTTCCTGTTCCGACTTTGGAAATTCATTATAAATTAAACAGAGATAATTAGGAGTCAAGCCATATATGTATAGATTCCTCTCTGAGTCTATTTTCTATAGAAACAAACGGCATCAGTATTGAAGCCCTGTACAGGGAGATATCCAAGTCGTAATGCGCAAAGGTCAGGGTAGTCGATCCCTGTAACATGGGAGACTTTGACTAATAAACTGTACTAATTGGCCGACCAAAAATTCTAGAAAAAAATATGTAGATGGAAATATGAGTCTAGTTTCAGGGAAAATTTACGGAACTGGATTCCGAGTTTCTAAACTCAAGATATGATTTTTAAAGCGACTATTACGCAGATTGGCTGTGTCTGGAAAATTTTTAAAGTTTGTTAACACCTCGTGTTCGACTCCGGTGACGGTCTCGGGTTCGGGGTGTTACAGGCCAGCACCTTAATGGTTGAAAAACTCGGCTTGCCAACAACTAAGCACCCTCAACCTTACAAACTTGAATGGCTTAATGATGGAGGGGAGTTGAAGGTAACTAAGCAAGTTTTGGTGCCGTTCACTATCGAAAAATATTTCGACAAAGTTTTATGCGACGTAGTACCTATGCATGCTGGTCATATGTTATTGGGTCGTCCATGGCAATTCAACCGTAAAGCTATTCATGATGGTTTTACAAACCGCTACACTTTCAAGTTTGAAGGCAAGAATGTCACCTTAGTCCCGATGACACCGAGGCAGGTTTATGAAGACCAATTGAAGTTAAGAGAGTCTTTTGAAAAATTTCGAGAGAATGAAAAAGAAAGCGAAAAACACACTGAGAAAAAAAAAGAAAAACTTTTGAAAAGTGTGAGAGAAAATAATAAATCGATTGAACAAAAAAATAGAGAAGAAAAAGAGCAAAAGAAAATGAGTGTTTATGCAAAAGAGAGTGATTTTAGAAAGTCTTATTTGATGCAGCAATCGGTTCTTGTACTTATGTACAAGGAAACTCTTTTGAAAACTAACGAGTTGGATCCAAATCTGCCCTCTTTGATTGTTTCTCTTTTGCAGGAATTTGAGGACGTGTTTCCGGAAGACATTCCTAATGGGTTACCGCCCATTCGAGGAATAGAACATCAAATTGATTTCATTCATGGAGCCTCCATTCCCAATCGACCAGCTTATCGTACAAATCCCGAAGAGACCAAAGAATTGCAAAAACAAGTCAATGAACTTATGGAGAAGGGATATATACAAGAAAGTCTTAGTCCTTGCGCCGTACCGATTTTATTGGTGCCAAAAAGGATGGAACATGGCGTATGTGCGTAGATTGTCGCGCGGTAAATAAGATCACTATTAAGTATCGACAACCGATATCGCGACTCGATGATATGTTGGATGAATTAAGTGGTGCTCGAATATTTTCTAAAATTGATCTAAAGAGCGGATACCACCAAATTCGGATACGTGAGGGGGACGAGTGGAAAACCGCTTTTAAGACGAAGCATGGACTCTACGAGTGGTTGGTTATGCCATTCGGGCTTACCAATGCGCCCAGCACTTTCATGCGGTTGATAAACCATGTTCTTCGTTCTTTTATCGGAAAATTCTACGTTGTCTATTTTGATAATATACTTATCTATAGCAATTCCTTAGAAGATCATTTGTTGCATTTAAAATCTATTTTGGATGTGCTTAGAAAAGAATCCTTGTTTGCTAATCTTAAGAAATGTACTTTTTGTACTAACAAGGTTATTTTCTTAGGATTCGTGGTCAGCTCGGAAGGATTGGAGGTTGATCAAGAAAAGGTGAAAGCCATTCAAGAATGGCCTAGACCCACGAGCATTAGCCAAGTGAGGAGCTTCCACGGATTGGCAAGCTTCTATCGACGATTTGTTCTAAATTTTAGCACCTTGGCAGCACGTTTAACTAGTGTGATCAAGAAGTCTTCTGCCTTCTATTGGAATGAGGAACAAGAAAAATCTTTCATTGCTCTTAAATCTTGTTTAACTAATGCTCCCTTACTTGTGTTACCTGATTTTGCTAAAATGTTTGAAGTTGAATGTAATGCATCAGGTGTCGGAATTGGAGCCGTTCTAATGCAAGATGGAAGGCCCGTGGCATACTTTAGTGAGAAGTTAAATGGAGCCGTTCTCAACTATCCGACGTACGACAAAGAAATGTATGCTCTAATTCGAGCTCTCGAGACTTGGCAGCACTACTTATGGCCCAAAGAGTTTGTCATACACTCGGATCATGAGGCATTGAAGCATATCAAGGGACAAGCAAAATTAAATAAACGACACGCCAAATGGGTAGAGTATTTAGAATCTTTTCCTTACATCATCAAATACAAAAAAGGGTAAGGAAAACATTGTGGCTGACGCGTTATCTCGACGATATACTTTGCTATCATATTTAGATTCAAAATTGCTCGGATTTTCCTTTTTGAAGGAATTGTATAATTATGATGTTGATTTTGGTGATATTTATAAATCTTGTGAAAACAAAGCTGTTGATAAGTTTTACAGGTTTGATGGATTTCTTTTTCGCGAAGGCAAGCTTTGTATTCCGCAAAGTTCAATACGGAAATTGTTGGTGATCGAGGCACATGGTGGTGGACTCATGGGCCATTTTGGGGTGGCTAAGACGTTTTCTGTAACACCCCGAACCCGAGACCGTCGCCGGAGTCGAACACGAGGTGTTAACAGACTTCAAACCACTTATTTGACATTTCCCAGACAAGCTGCCAATCTGCATACTAGTCGCTTTAAAAATTGTATCTTGAGTTCTGAAACTCGAAATCCAGTTCCGTAAATTTTCCCTGGAACTAGACTCATATACCTATATGGTAGAATTTTTGTAAAATTTTTGGTCGGGCCAAT
Source organism: Gossypium hirsutum (assembly GCF_007990345.1). Lineage (NCBI taxonomy): Eukaryota > Viridiplantae > Streptophyta > Magnoliopsida > Malvales > Malvaceae > Gossypium > Gossypium hirsutum. The sequence continues at coordinate 33,622,683 of NC_053438.1, read as the reverse complement.
TAGTACAGTTTATTAGTTAAATTCTCCCCTATTACAGGGTGTGACTACACTGACCTTCATGCATTACGATTTGGATAACTCCCTGAACAGAGCTTCAATACTGATGCCGTTTGTTTCTATAGAAACTAGACTCAGAGAGGAATCTATACATATAAGGCATGACTCCTAGTTATCTCTGGTTAATTTATAATTAATTTCCAAAGTCGGAACAGGGAACCCAGAAACCGTTCTGGCCCTGTCTCACGAGAACCTGAATATCTCTTAACATACTGTCCATATGATCATTTCGTTACTTCTATATGAAAATAGACTCATCGAGCTTCGATTACATGATTTATTCACTATTTAATTCCATTCCTACTAATTTTTGTAATTTTCAATCCCACGTCACTGCTGCTGCCAGCATCTGTTACTGAAGCAACTATGCCCATTTCGTGATTTCTCATTGATCTAACTAGTAATTCATCATACATATCACAAAATTATAATCATGACTAGCCATACCAAAGGCTAATCATTGTCAAACATCTCCCTACTACACTATTGCCATATCATGAATCTTAACACCAAATTAATCAGCCATGACATATGGCATAAAAATCGAATTACCAAGACTTACGACCTAACGTTATAAAACCAAATCCAACCGAACATTTATGCCATTTTCGCATGGCTAAAGTTTACATACCAAATTTCAACAAAACATATTAGCCTATACATGCCGAAATGTTCTCCTAGACCGACTAAAAGAAGATACCAAAAGTTGCTAGCCGGTGTGATGACTCCGATGACGGCCCGATCACGCAAAAAGAGACGAGTCCAAGAAACCTAAAATAGGTGACAAGGAAACACCGAGTGAGTATATAACTCAGTAAGTCATAAGCAATGCACTACCATCCATTAATAACATTATCACAAGAGGAAGCAAAATGGAACGAGGCTAGTTACTCCATCCATACCGAACCATACCATAGTTCCTCAAACCTATCGGTTCAATCTCATACCAAGTCATGCATTCACATTCCATATACTAATCAATAGGATATTCGAGGCATTTTCATACATCATTTTATTTTCGTTACAATCATACAACTAAACGACCTTTCACCTATTCCACGATAAATCTTATGTACGTGACTTCAATTATAATTGTCACATAGGTTCAAACTTACCAAGCTCAACTTCAAATATAAACATAACGCCTATTAGTCACGAACTCAAGGTACTTACCCGATCCGCTGTCCGTGATCAACTCAATAATGTCGCACACTTAGTGTCCATAGTGATTCAAAAGTATATATTAAGTCCGCACACTCAGTGCTATATAATCAACTCGCACACTTAGTGCTATATAATCAAACTCGCACACTTAGTGCTACATAATCAAACTCGCACACTTAGTGCTACATAATCAAACTCGCACACTTAGTGCTGTACAATTTAAACCCGCACACTTAGCGCCAATCTCATGATCATAAATGTTTATACCCGCACTCTTAGTGCCGAGATCAACAACTCAATACATCTCATCTCTTTTCTTTTCATTCAACACTTTCATCACCACATACATACATGTATATATATATATTTATCATTCCATTCAGCATCATTACATAGACGTTATGACCATTTAAATTAATACAAACTATATGCTTAATGACTTACTTTATGTTGGGTAAAATAATTCCAAGTCGGCTACTCGATGACCTTCGATTTCCCCTTGTTGGACGCCTCTCCTTTAGGTTCTTGAGCTTAAATAAATAAATCAACTAGTTTAATTACCTTGCTAGTTATTTATATCCCATAACATTAATAGTTTCATATCAAAAGAAGCATACGGCAACATTTTATTTTTATTCACCTTATGCTTTTTACTAACTTTAAGCCATTCGGCTATTGATCACCTAAGATCCAATTACTAAAATTAACCCAATAAATATTTCAATAAAACACACATAAATATTATATACAAGGCAACCACCCTTGTTAATTACTCATATATATTTTAATAATTTTCATTTCATCTTACAACCATTCTTGTTCAAAACATTAGAACCTTAACTAATACTTATAAATTGTCTCAAGGCCGAATGCATTCTTACTTCCAAAGTAACATAGTCGATGATATATTTTATTTCAAGGTACATATTCATAATTCAAATTCAACCATATAAACCAATATCACCCACTTGATCAATTATAGAGAATTAAAGTTAATATCACAATGTGTACTCTATATGGCCCATTATACATAATCAAATTTAACATCATCTATATATTTACTCATATGGCCGAATATACATACCCCCATATAATATCATTTTCATTCCATTTAACACTTAATTTCCACCACATAAACACTTGGCCGAATAATCCTAAACTAGCAAACTCCACATTTGTTCATTCCATCTTTTAAATTCACATATATCTAATTAGGTAGCTCATATTTTCCCCTTTCTAATATTTCAATCCAAAATATCAAAACACCATCATTTTAGCATTTATCCAATAATACCGTATGCACAATTTGTCACCAAAACTAAAGAAAAATCAACATATGGGTTACAATAAGAGCTTGACTACTACTAGATTCTCATAAAAATCAATAGAAATAACATGAACTCCTACCTTATTTAACCTCCAAGATAGCCGAATGCCCTAGACAAATTCCTTCCTCTTTCCCCTTTTGTTTCGGCTTTGCAAGAAGGTAAGGAAGATGAACACACTCTTTCTTCTTTTTTCTTTGTCTAGCTACGGCAAATGGAGGGGGGGAGATGGATGAGACAACTTTGTTTTCATCACCCCTCCCTTTTCATTACTTAATTACTAACCCTTTTATTTATTCTTTCTAACATAACACACTAAGCCAACATGTTCCCAACATGTTTCCACCCATAGCATGGCCGGCCACTAGCTCACATTTTGGGTAATTTGACATGCAAACCCATCATTTTCATAACATGCATTAATAGGCCACTTCACATTTGCCTAGCACACTTCTAAATTTTCTCACATAAGTCCTATTTAATAAAATTCACTTACAATTAACAAAATTCAAGCATGAAATTTTCACACATGCATATATACATATAATAAGCATCAAATATGATGGCTAATTATTAGTATGACTCGGTTTTGTGGTCCCGAAACCACTTCCCGACTAGGGTCAATTTTGGGCTGTCACAACTCTCCCCCACTCAAGAAATTTTCGTCCCCGAAAATCTTACCGGTAAATAGGTTTGGGTATCGTTCTTTCATCAAGCTCTCGGTTTCCTAAGTAGCTTCCTCGATCCCGTGTTTGAGCCATAACACCTTTACTAACGGAACCCTTTTTTTCGCAACCCCTTCACTTCATGAGCTAGGATACGCATCGGCTCTTCTTCATAACTCATATCGGCTTGAATTTCAACCTCCGACGGACTAATTATGTGCGAAGGATCAGATCTATAGCGTCGAAGCATCGAAACATGAAAGACGTCGTGAATCTTTTCAAGTTCAGGGGGTAAAATCAATCGATACGCAACTGGACCGACTCGTTCGGATATTTCGTATGGCCCAATGAATCTCGGACTCAACTTGCCCTTTCGGCCAAATCTGAGTACCTTTTTCCAAGGTGAAACTTTAAGAAACACTTTATCTCCCACCTGATATTCAATGTCTTTTCGTTTCAAATCCGCATACGATTTCTAACGATCCGTGGCTGCCTTTAGACTTTCACGGATTACCCTTACTTTCTGTTCGGCATCTTTAATCAAATCGACTCCGAAAATTTTACTTTCACCGAGCTCGGTCCAAAACAATGGTGTACGGCATTTACGATCGTACAAAGCCTCGTAAGGTGCCATCTTAATACTTGATTGAAAACTATTGTTGTAAGCGAATTCAATCAAGGTAAATATCGTTCCCATGAACCACTAAACTCGAGGATGCAACATCTCAACATATCCTCAAGTATCTGAATTATCCGCTCGGATTGACCATCGGTTTGTGGATGAAAAGCGTGCTAAAATGCAGCTTGGTACCCAAAGCTTCTTGCAATTTCTTCCAAAATCGCGAGGTGAATCTCGGATCTCTATCCGACACGATAGAAATAGGTACTCCATGTAATCTCACAATCTGAGAAACATACAATTCGGCTAGTTTATCCAATGAAAAATCCGTACGCACGGGATAAAGTGAGCCGACTGAGTAGTCTATCAACAACAACCCAAATCGCATCCTTCTTACTTGCTACAATGGCAGTCCGGACACAAATCCATTGTGACTCGATCCCATTCCACTCGGGTATCATGATCGCTGAAGTAATCCTGAAGGCACTTGATGTTCCGCTTTCACTTGTTGACATATTAAACATCTTGAAACAAAGTCGGAGATGTCCCGTTCATACCATGCCACCAAAACGACGTTCAAATCGTTGTACATTTTCGTACTCCCCGGGTGAATTGACATTCGCTACAATGAGCTTCGTTCAGAATCATCGAAATGAGTTCTGAATTTCTTGGAACACACAACTGACTTCTGAACCTCAAACAATCGTCATCATCAATTTGAAATTCGGATTCCATATTCGGAATACATTCAGCCCGTTTTGCAACCAATTCATCGTCGACTTTCTGAGCTTCACGAATTTGATGAATCAATAATGGTTTGGCCTTTAATTCAGCTACTAACACATTGTCGGGTAGAACAGACAAGTGCACATTCATCGCTCGTAAAGCAAACAGCGATTTCCGGCTCAAGGCGTCTGCAACCACATTAGCCTTTCCCGGGTGGTAATCAATGACAAGCTCGTAATCTTTCAACAACTCAAGCCAACGTCTTTGTCACAGATTTAAGTCTCTTTGAGTCATCAAATATTTGAGACTTTTGTGATCCGAAAATACATGGCACTTTTCGCCAAACAAATAATGTCGCCATATTTTCAAAGCAAATACGATGGCGGCTAGTTCGAGATCATGGGTTGGATAATTTCTCTCGTGTGGCTTCAATTGTCTGACGCATAGGCCACAACTCGACCTTCTTGCATCAATACCAACCCAACCGAGTAGGGATGGTCACTATAAATGACAAACTCTTTGCCTGATCGGTTGCACTAAATTGGCTTCATCAAATGAGTTTTCAGTTGATCGAAGCTTTTCTACATTTCTCGTCCATTCGAACTTAGCATCCTTTGAAGTAGCTTCGTCATGGTGGCTATCATCGAAAACCTTTACAAATCGCGTAATAACCGGCGAGCCCCAGAAGCTCCGAACTTCGGTAACATTTCTTGGAGCTTCCAGTTAAGTATGCTAAATTTTGCTCGGTCAACTCGAATACCCGATGCGATACCACATGACCAAGAAACTACCTCTTAACCAGAACTCACACTTACTGAACTTAGCATATAACTTCTTATCCCGCAAAATTTGCAACACTAATCTCAGTGCTCAGCATGTTCGTCTCATCTCCTGAATAGACTAAATGTCATCAATGAACACAACTACGAACCGTCCAAATACTGTCTGAAAATCCGATTCATCAAATCCATAAATACCGCAGGGCATAGTGAGCCCGAACGCATCACTAAAACTCGTAGTGACCGTACCTCATTTGAAAGCAGTTTGGTACGTCCGAATCTCGAATCCAATGAAATAACCCGATCTCAAATCTATCTCGAAAACACTGAGGCCCTTTAGTGATCAAACAAATCATCAATACGCGGTAATGGATATTATTCTTATGTCACTTTATATTGACGATAGTCAATGCACACTCATGTTCTCCTTCTTTTCCAACAATACGGGCACCCCAGGTGAAACTTGTCGACGAACTCTATCCGTCAACTCTTGCAATTGAGTTTCAATTCCTTTAACTCGGTTAGTGCCATACGATACGGAGCTATCGAAATTGGCGTAGTCCAGGTACAAGCTCAATACCAACTCTATCTCCCAACAGGTGGCAACTCGGTAACTCTCAGAAAAATTACACAAACCAACCATCGT